>NC_139701.1:8020422-8040422 GCF_964188405.1 Protomyctophum parallelum | reverse complement strand
GTGCCCCATTGGTCCTTCCAGCAAGGTGGTCCCCAACTAAATGAATGATGAGTTTGTAACCAAATGGACACTTATTGAATCTTTAACTCTTGATAGAATGAAACCAAATGAACCAATCAGAGTAAATATCTGCATTCATTAATGTAATACCAGAACAGAAGTCTACACAATTAGATGTAAAATAATTGTCATTTTGATCAACGTTTGCCTGTTATCTCTCCTAATGGTACCAACGTCAATACAGAATGGAATTGTGGACAAACTTTTATAGAAAATATGTTTTAGTCTCTAAATGTTCTGATGAATTGAAAATGGTGGACCCTGTTGTAAACAATTAAGTGTAATCCTGTATCAGTGTGCCTCCACAGACCACAGTAACAGTCTTTGTATTGAGTTGTGCTTTCATGTGAAATGTACCCATTCTGCAAACTGTTAATAAATACTGCAATCTTATCAAACGACAACAAAATATTCTAATAGTTTTGGGTCTGATTGAGTCGGCTATAATTCTCATCAAATGGTGGTCCGTGGCTCAAATGGGTCTGAGAGGCTAAATGTCATCAATGACAAATGGTGAACACTCACCTAGGTTGCAGAGTGGACAGTGATGACTTCTGTTTCCACTGTAGATTCTTGTAGAAGCTTTTTTTGTTTTTCACCAGCCAGGTAAAAACACTGACGAGTCTAGTCTACTCGATGTCCATGTCAATTAAATGTTACATTACGAGTTATTCATTAAAACAAACGGCTTGTTGTAAGTTACAAACACTAGCAGGCACGTGTTGGGAGTTGGCGTGTGTGCGTTTACTTTTTTTTACCAGAAGGTGGGGTGGTGCGACCTGAGGACTTAAATTGCATGCACATGCGCATCCCGTGCACCGCAGCTCAAGGAACCCCCCCCCCCACACACACACACACACACACACACACACACACACACACACACACACACACACACACACACACACACACACACTTACACTTACACACGCACACAAACACAAACGCACGCGGCACACAATTTATTCATTAATTCGTTCGTTCGTCCGTCCGTCCGTCCGTCCGTCCGTCCGTCCATTCATTCATTCAGAATCATTCATTCATTAATTATTTCGTTCGTTCGTTCGTTCGTTCATTCATTCATTTCATGACAGACTGAATGACGTTATAGGCTATATGGCTGCATTGAAGTGTATGATTCAACTTTTTATGGTTTATATTAAATTGTTTTAAAATGTTAGTGTTATAGTAGGCCTATAGTCTATAGAGTAGCCTAAAACATAATTTAAAAAAGCAAAGTAACTTATGGGGGCAAATTAATCGCAATATTTCTTATTTCTGTGATTTCTTCTTCCTGTGAAGCACTTTACAATTTACAATTTAGGCATTTAGCAGACGCTCTTAATCCAGAGCGATTTACAGTAAGCAAGTACAAAAAACATGGTAGGCCTAATACATGTGGCTACCTGCCACAATGCAGTCTGCTGTTCCCTTTGAGTAACCACATTGATACAAAAATAGAATACAAAAAATAAAATAACAGGAGATTTGTCTATTGTTTATTTTGCTGTTGTTTATCTCTAGACGTTCTAATGTTTATGAACCACAATGGAAGCAAGTTTCTGGCTCTTCTGTCATTATCTATTCGGCCTTTTGAGAACAGCATGCACAGTGGCTCACTGGATACAGAGCCTGCCTGGGAATCAGGAGGCTGCAGGTTCAAGTCCTGGCTCTGACATAGTGTCCCACATTGCTCTCTGAAACCATGAACTATAGTAGGCCTATTTTGTTTTTTCATGAATGTCATCTTTTTTTCCTCCAAAATCACGAAAAATGACATGCTATAGTATGCCGTCCGAAAACATGGACTATAGTATTGTCAAGATGGTCAAGATGGTCAAGATGGTTGTTACATTCCCAATGTCTAGGGGTTATTAAAGGATGCAACAAGGCTGGCAAGTGAACTGATGTTTATTCACGGTGCTTCAATAAGGTTTATACAAGACAGAAGATATGCAATAAATTACAATGAGTAAATATATAATATGGGAGTATATATATATATATATCTATAATCTTCTTATCTAGACAACCTGCAAGGACTAATAACGATAATTGAATGGGTTTCCAACCAAATCAAATATAGGGGCTGAGCCCTCTACTCGAGTTGAGTTGAGTTACAAGTTCAAGGTAAATGTTATTTAAATTATATAATATCCAAAAATGGCTGTATGGTGCAACCCAGAGAAACAAACTAAAATAACTATACCTACTCTAATTGCAAATGAACCCTCTACCTAAACCTAACAAATGATCAAACTATAACTAACTACTCTACTCTAACTAATGCCTAAGAAAAGAATGACTGTTACAAAAAGCAAGCAAATGATACCAATACCACTTAAATCAACGTAAGTATAATTACTTGTAACATCAACTGCGAGACAGGCATGATATATAGACACTCAGGGCACTCCACACATGTGAGTCCCTAGTGTTGGCTTTTTAATAATGTTAGACTGAGTCACAATGCCAACGAGCTCACGTCACAGCTGCGCTTAAATAGGCTTCCACAGGCTGGCCCTCTGCTTGATGATAGGCTCACGGTGAGGAGGTGGGCAGGTGGAAGGTGGATGGTTCTCCGCCTCCGAGCACCGCAGCATCAGCCAAACCTGTGAAAATCGTGCTTTGAATCAGCTGCTTCCTATTGTTTGAATTAAAGCAGGCTTTGTTTCGATAGAGGAATGCTAGTTTTGGTCTCTGACACACTGTGGGAAATTTGTCACAGAGGTACAGGTTTTTCCATTTCTTGCCACAGGTTGTGTTTATGCATGGCCACCAGAGAGGCATTTCAGAGGTGTTTGCATCCCCTAGAGGCTGTCTAGTGGCCTGGGAGGAAAATGTAGGGGTTTACCGGTCGGTAGCGGATAGTAACTTATGGCATGTTGATGTTGCACTCACTGGTGTGTATTCATCAGGCCGGAACAACCAAACCCGAACCAAAATTCCCTGTGATCAAGGGCATCATCATTTTAGGGCCTAATTAAAAGCCTTGATACGGCGTGAATCCGACACGTTTCTTCAAGTACTTCTTGGACTATAGTTTGTTTGGTTTATCCATCTTTTATGCCAACTCGTGGCGACTGGCGAGACAAACAAAACAAAGTGACGGCGAAAAAACAACTTTACCGGAATGAGATGTTTTATATATATATATTAGATTTTACCATCCGGTTTATACCACGCCTAGACTGGATCACACGGACGATTTAGGAACACAGACCAGGATTTCCTCTGAGGTGGGAAGGAAGTCTGGTGATGTACACTGTACAGGCCTAAGGTTTATGTCTAGAGACTACTACATCTATTCAACTAACTAACTAACTCAAACTAAGTCAACTAAATTGTGTTGTATATTATGGAACATGTGAAGCTGTTCACATGAAGTTTACCTAACTTTGCTACTATAGGGACAAAATGCACATGTAGGCCTACATATGTTACTATTTTATTTTATTTTCTACTCTTTGAATTGCACTCTTATTCTATCCCTTTGTTTGCTGTGTTTTGTTGTTTTGAATGTTATGCTATCTATATGCTGCTGCATTGTCTGTAAGGAAGCCAAACAAAAATACGTTTCACTCTTATGAATATGTACCTGTCCTGTAGCCTACACAAGATGTAACAATGAAGTTCAACCCGGCTTGAACCTTGAACCCCTCTTTGGGCCTAATGCGGAAACAAAAATATGCAGTATCACAGCCACATTGAACATGTCTGACCAACCTCTGACCAAGCTGAACAAGCCGATAGTCAGAACATCTCATCAGAGGTGCAAGACCAGCCAAAATAAGTTCTGCATACCCATCCGAAACAAAGTCCTTCCCCACTGCTGGGCCTGGGAATGGTAGACGGCCATATGGTTCACTGTCTCCTTTGTTTCCCTCATCTTGGTAGCTGAACATATACAGTAGAACTTGTGAACATGAGAACAGCAGTATACTCTGAGGTCCCTGCAGCTAGTGCACTAAGGTTTTCACAATTGTCCTCATAGGCTGCTCGTTGTTGCATTCATGAATTGCTCACCATTGTTGGGTGAGTTATGCAGAGTGGGTAAATAAATCAACATACTTGTATGAGCGAGTGACAAGTATCCCTTCTTGGATATACTGTACATACCTGTATGAGCGCTTTGACAAATAACCCTTTTTATTACATACTTGTATGAGCCCACGACAAATGAGGTTTCTGGCTGGAATCTGCACAGCAGTATGAGCGCATAACAAATGAATCTTCTTGAACCTTGAATACACGCATGCCCAGCTTTGTGTTTTTGTGTGTACCACATAGTGATGATTTTATTGGCTGAGCACGGAATGTGTACCACAATTTTGTGATGATTTTATTGGCTGAGCACGGAATGTGATGATGTATGATGAGCACCACACACTTCACACTAGTGTGATTGTTATGTATGCACATGTTACTGTAATGTGTTCTTAACTAGCTGTCGCTTGTGAGAGATCCACAATGGAAATAAGTCTCTTTATTGTGACATCCTCAAACTGCTGTAACCCTGTGGTTTTATTGCAAATAAATCAAAGCACCTCAAACCTCATGAAAATGGCCTGATAAGGCATAGTTATTTGTCACTTTAAGTTAAAGGGGCTCCAGTCAGTCAGTAGTGGACGTGGACGTAAAAAAAAAAGCGCCTCTCCAGTTCCCTTGTCAATGGCGTCCCATGATGTGTTACCACAGAGGACCTGGGAGTCTTTGGTGACACTCACTCTTGGCCTGCGGCTCTTGACCTCTGTGCCCCGTCGATGGGTGGCTGATTAGTGAGGCTTGGCACTTGCACTGCTCTGCCGGACGTCGGAGGCTTCTTGAGGCCGCCTGTCTGCGGCCAAATATGCCCAGATATGGAGATGATTGGCATCATCATCACATCACTGAAGGGTTCAGCTGTACCAAATATGGAGTTCCACACGGCTTCAGGCTGGCCTCTAAATACTCTGATTACTGATCACTCCGAGTTCTGCACTGATGAATGTGTTGAATGTATCCATAGAATCAACCTCCTAGGTTGTAAATGCAATTACTCGCCATGTTGGACGCTGGTTTGTTAGGAATAGAGGTGATTCCGAAAAGGGCAGTAAGAGAGAGGGTCATGGTCAGTTGGCTCACCCACATTTGGGCATTTCTCACAGTAAATGCACTATTTTTGTGAAATTACATATTTATATACATTTAAAGAATGTTGTACGACACCATACCATCATTCTAAGCCTCGGCCGGCCCGATACGATAATGTCCCATTCCCCGTTTCAGTATGTAGAACACTTGGGCAGCTGGTCCCCCATCAGGACCTGTCTCTCCACTCCGCTCTCCGAGATGGCCGCCAGCCTGATGACCCCTCCGCTGGAGCCGTCCCTCTCCATGGCCAGGGCCAGGGCGCTGGCAGTGAGCTTTATGCACTCTTCCTTGGTCATCCCAGACTTGTAGTTTGAATCCATGAAGCCGTAGATGTAGGTGCTCCCGCTTCCTCCGATGGAGACGGGCTGTCTGACCATCATCCCCCCTAAGGGCACGGAATACACCTGCCCCCCTTTCCTCTTGTCCCACCCCGCCACTATGATCCCGGCGCACAGGTCCTCTCTGTAGCCGTAGCAGATCCTTTGGAACAGGTTGGCCGCCGTCGCCACCAGCGGAGGTTGGTTCATCTCGATGCTGTGGAGGCCCAGCTGATAAGCCACCATGTCCGCAACGGCCTGGGTGTCGGAGGCCGAGCCGGACCGGCAGCAGAAGATGCGGTCGTGGATGGGCGTCAGCTTGTCCGTCACTCTGTTGGCGATGTACGAACCGCTGGTCGTACGGGAGTCGGCCCCGATCACTACCCCGCCATCGTATTCGACGGCCATTATGCTGGTTCCGGTGCTGACCTCTGTCCCGGACCAGTCCGGTAGAAGGTCATTGTGACAAACATTGGGTTGAAACATTATGTTGCAGGACCTATCGGCTTCTGAGGAAGCTCGGACCCAAAAATTACCTTTACATACCTCTGGTCTGACAACACACGCAACATAAAACCGTTGCCCCTAACAACAGCGATTTGTGCAGGAGGCGTTCGTCCATGGCTTTTGCATTGTATACCGGCGCCATTACCGCCATATCATCATCGCCCCCAGGCGTCTTACTGGTATCGTAAATGGTTTTCCTCTTTGAAGAGGCTTTGTATGTATAGTCGCCGGAACCAGGCCGGACCCTTGGCGCATTCCTGGGAGTCTGGATGTTCCGGGGACGCCACCCCCACACGGTAACTGTGTCATTTCTGGACCATTTCGGACACAGGGCGGATCGCTGGAACCGGGCCAACACCCTGGATGCGTTCCTGTGGGTCTGGAACTTCTGGGGACCCCCCTGGGGACCCCCACACAGAGGTGCAGCACTCACTTCACATGGGTGTGATTGTTTACCTTCCATACAATCATGTTACTGCATATCTGTTGATCATTTTGTACAGAAAGAACAGATAAAGTATATTTACCACTTTTTAGAATGTCAACAACTCTTCACCATCATGGACAGTAAGGCACTCCTGACTGGGAATACTCATAAGGATTCAGTGCCATCTAGTGGTTTTTTTATGAACATACTTTTCCACTTGGCTACATAATGTGAAAAATTGTTTTGAGAATACCATGTCGTAAAATAATAAATAAACGGGTTATAAACAAGGTTCTTGAAATTATTGCAGTGTTGTAAAGACATAACATTTTTAATTAAATAAAAGTTGAAGGATACTATACTACACTATTCCCAGTGCAGGTAGTGCATTTTTCTCCGGAGGATGTATGGTTGAAACCTCGGACCAGGCTAGGCATAGTGTCTCAGGTGGAGTGTGTTGACAATGATCAGACAGAGGTGCGCTTCCAGCGTATTGCAGCTGATCAGGAAGAAGTAACTGTTGACCAGAAAGAGAGGCAGATCACAGATAGTGTCATTCAGGCAGTACTGGGTCGGCTACACATAGGTATAGCACAGAGAAAGAGCAGGCACAGTTAGCTGTACTTCTAGCCCAGTTCAGATGTGTTTGCTTTCCAAGATGAGGACCCATGGGTTACACTGACTGAGTCAAACATAAGATCCACTTGGTGGATGACGACGTGCCTGTGGCACAGCCATACCGCCATATACCACCCACACAGTATAACGAGGTTAGGGAGCACATCACCAAGGCAGGAGGGTATGCAATGTCCCCACGGGCAGCTTTCATGACAGGCAAAAGTTGTGTTTGTTTGCCTTCTCCATAATGGCAAGCTTGTCCTTGAATTTGAGTAGTTTGACGATAATACTGTAGGTCTTGGTCTAAAGTGGTTAAAAGTTCACTGGGTGTGCCAGGGTTGGGTATCGATGGTGTACACACAATGAAGTACAAAAGTTGGTATCAAAATGTAACAAAAGTATAGAGCGTATAGAGTATAGAATGTCCCATTTCACAAGTTTTCTAATGTATACACATCTTTTGAAAAGAGCTATAGTGAGAGAAAGTAGAATGCATGGCCCAAGACCCTGCTTTTGTAGCTGGAGTGCTAATAAAGCTTAAGAATCTGTCAGGCTAGCGGGACATGACAGCCCATTTAGGCTTTGTTCGATTACAACATAGTGTTGCTCGCACAACTTCCTGATCCTGACACACTGGGTTCACCTCGACAGCCACAGACCATTAGTCTCTATCACTCTCTCTCACACACACGCACAACACACACACACACACACACACACACACACACACACACACACACACACACACACACACACACACACACGAAACAGTACTGTAAGTCAGTGTTGGGGAGTATTAAGCTACATGTAGCTGAGCTACGTAGCTGAGCTACATTTTGCTGTAGCTTGTGGTATTTTAGCTACATTCATATTTGTGTACCTCGTCAAGTAGCTCAGCTACCTTTTGGGTAATTTTTTGTAGCTTAGCTACTCAAGTTACAAGCTACAATTTTGGGCAATAACATGAAAGAAATATATTAATTTTGACCATTGGTTGCTGTGTTAATTCTTGTACTAGAACCCCCTTTGAAAAATCAAGGACTGTTCCTTTTTCTGATTGCTTTGAGGGCATATCAGCACTTGACAGCTGCCTCTAATTGGCCTCTGATTGGCCCTGGTATCACAGGGTGGGAGGGGTCTCCCAGGGGGGAGCAGGGGTCTCCTAGAGGGGAGGAGGGGTCTCCCAGAGGGGAGCAGGGGGAGGAGGGGTCTCCCAGAGGGGAGCAGGGTGGGGGGGTCTCCCAGAGGGGAGCAGGGGGAGGAGGGGTCTCCCAGAGGGGAGCAGGGTGGGTGGGTCTCCCAGAGGGGAGCAGGGTGAGGAGGGGTCTCCCAGAGGGGAGCAGGGTGGGGGGGTCTCCCAGAGGGGAGTAGGGTGAGGAGGGGTCTCCCAGAGGGGAGCAGGGTGGGGGGGTCTCCCAGAGGGGAGCAGGGTGAGGAGGGGTCTCCCAGAGGGGAGCAGGGTGGGGGGGTCTCCCAGAGGGGAGCAGGATGAGGAGGGGTCTCCCAGAGGGGAGCAGGGTGGGGGGGTCTCCCAGAGGGGAGCAGGGTGAGGAGGGGTCTCCCAGAGGGGAGCAGGGGGAGGAGGGGTCTCCCAGAGGGGAGCAGGGTGGGAGGGGAATCCCAGAGGGGAGCAGGGGGAGGAGGGGTCTCCCTGAGGGGAGCAGGGTGGGAGGGGTCTCCCAGAGGGGGGGAGGGGTCTCCCAGAGGGGAGGAGGGGTCTCCCGCATGTACATTCTCAATTTAACGCTGAAAAATAAAAAGTAGCTGAGCTACTTTGAGCTACTTTTTCCATGTAGCTGTAGCTTTACAAGCTACATCTCTCCAGGGGTAGCTATGTAGCTTGATCAAGCTACTGCCATGGTGAGCTACTTGTAGCTTTACAAGCTACGCTTTCAAAGTAACTTGCCCAACACTGCTGTAAGTACACAGACACATGAAGCATACATTATTAGTAATTTGGGATGTGTTTATTTGTAACAGTAATACATGGTGGAATACGTAAATCAAGAAGAGGACCAAAAAGGGAAAGAAATCGTCTAAAAAGCCACTTGTAGAATGTATTCATAAAGATAAAAATAATGTGTCAATTTACATTAAGAAACCGTTAGCTGAGGTAAAGTTAAAACATGTCTAGAAATGTTTATGTACTCAAACAGCAATGCTTTCCCTTTTTATAATTCTGTGTCTGTGGCTCACGCTCTATTTTTGTCCATTTATTTATTTTGTTAATCAACGTCTTTAGTCCAAAAAGTTTCTCAGGTGAAATGGTGGGGACTCTGGCCATAAAATAGGGAGAGCCATTATTGGCATCACAGTTGGCGTACTTATAAGCAGAGGCTGCTTTGGCACGGACAGAGACACTATAAACAAAGGCTTACTGTATGACAGACCGACAGTATACTGTATGACAGACAGATACACCGACAGACAGACAGACAGACAGACAGGTGGAAAGATAGACAGACAGGTGGACATACAGACAAACATTTGGACAGGCAGAGCGTAGATCTGTGTGCGTGCGTGCGTGCGTGCGAGAGAGAGAGGGGTGTCACATTTGTGTACTTCAGTGGCCATCTGTTGCTCCACTTGGTTCTTGGTTATAAATCATTTAGCTGGGGACCCCATGGAATCCCCCAAGGACCCCCTGGAATCCCCCAAGAACCCCCGAGCGTCCCATGTCGATGACTAGTGGTACAGAGAATAGGGTTTGGAAAAGAGGAGGGAAGGGTTGGCGTACTGAGGGGCAGTTAGGATCAGAAAGAGGACATGGTTCAATGTGGATTGGGTTACAGAAACACAGTTACAGGAAATTGGGGATTATTTATGTTACAGGATTGGAGGGTTGTGGGGAGATATATTGGGACAGTATATGGGCCATGGGACAGTCAAATTGAGGCACAGGAGGGTTGGGATTGTGTACAGGAAGTTAAGACTACAGGATTAGGAAACAAAAGGCTACAGTAGAAGTGTAGCTGAGGGACATACAGACAAAATGGCCGGTGTGGTATACGTATACGATACGCGAGTGTAAATCATTGTTCAGCTAAAGGTATGAGGGTTAAGGACATCTGTCCTAGTGGATTATATGCATTGGGCTTTAAGCTTTGAGCTCATAGTGCTGGGGACTGAGGAATGCTGCGTGGTATAAGGTTGTATAGGACGATACAAGAACCGTGCATGAGAAGGAACAGAACAGCATTAGAGAAAGAACAATATTGGAGAGAAAGGGAGAGGAGGCAGAGGAGAGATAGCCTGGTTTTGGCCAGACACGTTCACTCACGCCTCCTCCGGGAGGAAGACTCAGGGAATCCACGTTATCAGTCTGGCCAAAGCCAGGAGACAGAGAGAGAGAGAGAGAGAGAGAGAGAGAGAGAGAGAGAGAGAGAGAGAGAGAGAGAGAGAGAGAGAGAGAGGGCAAACCATCAAAAACAGGAAGAATTAACCCTCTAACACCCAGCGTTGCTTTTTAGCAACAATTTTATTTTATTTAATTACTAAATTATTATAATTTTTTTCTGTTCTTTTTTCACCTAAATGTCATCAGTGAGGTTCATTGCAATGCCATTTCAATGACATTGGTCATGATATTTGCATATAAATACCCCCCACAGAGGCTGAAATTCACACAAATTAAAAATGTCTGGACTCTGTGCGATTTTGAACATTTTTTAACCTAAGACTTTTGACCTTTACCCTAATAAAAGTAGGTAAAATAATTGTAATATATGTTTTTTTGTGATCATTAGAATGTCTAGAACATGTTTTATTCATTATTGTGAAAGATATCCCCCAAATGTAAATTATGATTTTTTTATATTATTATATAAGTATTATATAATTATTATAAATTTTCCATCAAACTTTATTTTTTTATTTTTTTTAACATATGTTTTAGTGTCAGTCATAGTAGTACAAAGTAGTAGTAAGGTTGAAATCTATTTTTTGCAAGTAGAAATTAATGCGGGTGTTAGAGGGTTAAACACGTTGGTATTGCTTGGGTAACATCTATAGTAGTTTTGCATATAACTGAAAGCTTTCCTATTTTATGGCACAGAGGTTTCCGGTGGACAAAAAAAAGAATGGTTGTTGTTATTATCGTTATTTACAAAATGAGTTTGGCAAACCAACGATCATAATGCCTTAAAGCCATGTTGACCCTATAATTCCTATAGAGCATTGACCCCAGCGGCTTTGATTGACTTACAAAATAAAAATTTCCATTTTTCAATTTGTTCAGTTTTCTATTTTTTTTTTTGTGTTCTTTTTTCTGTTTTCATCCGTATTGTACAAAAGCTATAGAGAATGAACAGTTCAATCACAGAATCTGTTTTGTCTTGCGATGTCCGTTCCCTCTCACAGAGTCCATCCCTTTATTATGTCTGGGTCCTCCAGCTGAGAGTCTGAGAGTCTATCTGCGAGGAGAGACATTTGGCGAATCATCGTCCGTCCTTCCGTGTGTGTGTGTGTGTGTGTGTGTGTGTGTACATGTACGCGAGTGAGAGATTACTTGATGCCTCTGTGTGTGTGTGATTTCATGTGCAAAATGTCTATGCACATAATTATGTTTGTGTGTAGTCTCAGATTTAGACTCTCATCGATGTATTTTATCGATTCTGACATTTTCAATCTACGAGAGTCTAAGGTCTCTCTCCAGACGGCCTCCGCGGAGCTCTGAACATGTACAAATGCAAAGATACAAGGTGCTGCCCCGACTGTATTAGGCTGTCTGTTTGAACAGAAGTTTAAGCGAAAGGGGGCGCTTAAACCAGAAAAAACAATAGAGATTCCGAGACAGAATAAAACACTTTCTTTTATTGAAAACTATACGAACCCACGGGTCTCAAACGCATTCCACGCATAAATCAAGCATGGTAAGCACCTTATATTTTGCATTTGTACATGTTCAGAGCTCCGTGGAGGCAGCGCCCACCATGGGGCGAGAGGCGTAGATTGAGCATGTCAGAATCGATAAAATGCATCTACGAGAGTCTAAATCTTAGGCTAGTTTGTGTGCATAATGCATGTGTGTGTGTGTGTGTGTGTGTGTGTGTGTGTGTGTGTGTGTGTGTGTAGACTAGCATGTCGTCTCTGCCGGGTGGAAACCTGTCCCAAACTGTGATTCAAATTTAAAAAATGGCAAAAGTAGCAGACAAGCTCAAATCTGCTATACTTTTGAGGCGTTTTGTGTGAACCCCCCCAACACACACACACACACACACACACACACACACACACACACACACACACACACACACACACACACACACACACACACACACACACACACACACACACTCCTTCTGTAAATATATTTTACTGCTCCTAGATTTGATGAAGTCTTGTACAGTACTGTATGTCTCTGTTTGTCTTGATGAATTGAATATACAGCCACCATGGAAACAAGCCCTCGGGGCTTCTGTTATCTTTTAGCATCAGTACTGTACCTCTGCACTTTTTGCAAACTGTATTCAATCAATCAATCCAACAGGTTTACATACAAATTTAAAATAAACACACACAAAAAGTTTGAATATGGAGATAAGAGGTTTTTGCACGGCAGAGACGATACGGTGTGTCTACGTGTGTGTTGTGTGCACGCATTTTCAAATTTGTGTCTGTGTCCTATGCTTGTGTGCGAGTGTATTCATGTCTGTGTGTGTGTGTGTGTGTGTGTGTGTGTGTGTGTGTGTGTGTGTGTGTGTGTGTGGCTGGGTGTGAGTTGCTCCCAGAGAGTCTTGTTTCTGCATAGTGATCCAAGCAGACACTCACGTGAAGGGGAAGAAAACACCCAAACCAACCAATCAATCGATCAGACATTGGCGATCCCGACCAGTCCTGATAGGACCATTGAAGTCTATAGCTCCTCCCACAGGATCTCCTCTTTTTTGCGGACGCTGATTCCGTCCATTTATATGAATAGATGATCGCTTAAAGAATCAATCACTGTCCGTGTGTGTCCGTGTGTGTCCGTGTGTGTCCGTGTGTGTGTGTGTGTGTGTGTGTGTGTGTGTGTATGTGTGTGTGGGTGCAATCCCTCCATGGCAGCACAGTCAGTCAAAGACATAGATGGTTGGAGGCGGAGAAAGGAATTTGAAAACCAGCAAGGGGGCGTGGGAGGGGGGGGTTGGGTGGGGGAGGCTGGGGGGTGGTTGGGGGGAGGGGAGAGGAGAGGAGAGGAGAGGAGAGGAGAGGAGAGGAGAGGAGAGGAGAGGAGAGATCCACCTCAGTGATTGATATCCTTCCCTGTCTAGAGTAAATCACCAAGAGTGCTCCCCCCCCCCCCCCTCCCCTCTCTCTCCTCTAAGCCCTCAGATGGAGCAGAGAGGACTGTGGAGGACGCACGTACAGCAGAAGGACTGAGGAGGTGGAGGTGTGTGTGTGAGACTGGAGGCTCCTCCAGGGAGGTCGTTAGACAGAGGAGAGGAGAAGGAGGTCAGCCAGGCAGGCAGTCACTGCTGCTGCTGGTCAGGGGCAGCGCTGTGGTGAACGAGGAGAGATATGCCTCATGCCAACACACACACGCACACACACACACACACACACACACACACACACACATGCGCGGCTGCACGCGCACAGCTTCGAGTGGTGTCTTTTCCTCCAGTTCGCCAGCTTGCGGTCAGGTCTTCCTGTGTGTCTGTTTATTTCTTCCCTTTGTTGATCTGGGCATAGAGAGGGTCTTTCCCCTTCTTCTGAGAGAGAGAGACAGAGAGAGAGAGAGAGAGAACAAAGCAAAAATAGAATCAATGAAATGAATTAGCATTTTTCCCATGCAGCTTGTCACTTTTGACTTGTTTTGTTTAATGTGTCTATGCATGTGAGTGACCAACCCGCCATGTTAAATTGTGCATGCTTATACTTGGCCAATAAAATGGATTCTAGGGCATGGCCATAAAGATCTTCTGATTCTATACACTATACAGGCATGGCCATAAAGATCTGATTCTATACGGTCATGGCCATAAAGATCCGTCGTAATGATTTCAACTCAAGTCGGGAAAGGTTTCATATCCTTCCACTCGCGGTATAGCTGCTCGAATTGGTATTGATTTCCAACACAATGACACTCATTTTATTCAGGTTTTGATTTCTAGATGGTACAAAATCTGTACCACCTGGACATCCCCTACGCAGTAAAAGTGTACATTTGTGTACAAATTGTACAAAGGGTACAAATTAAACATTTTTTTATACTCTTTAGGGAGGCAAACCTGTTGAAACTGACATAATTTAAGTAGAATGGATTTATAAATCTGTTTAATTCTGTTGACAACCAGAGGGAGAGGATGGTGGTCATATTTCCCATCATGATTTGTAATAATTTGGGCAACTTTTCACTGTTAAATCTCACCATGAAATTAAGAAATGCAATTATCATAACCGTGAACATTTTGAAGTTCCAACTTCTACATTGACTGAAGTTGGGACTTTTATCCAGCAGATGGCAGTAGCGCATTGCAGGAGGCTAAAATTGTGTCCCATGCTTTTAAAGAGCTCTCTCTCTCTCTCTCCCCCCTAGAACAAACACGTGACTTTGTTATGAGTCTATCCAAATATCGTGTCCAAAACTGTTACTGTCAGGACCGGACTAGACAGTCTGGCAATTCTGGCAGATGCCAAAAGGGCTGGCAAGTCATGGGGCCGGGGCTGAGCCAAAACAAAAATAAAAAGTAATAGTGACGATATAATGTGTGTGTGCTTGGCTGCGTGTAATCTTTGTGTTTGCAGTCAAGCATATTCCTTCCACCCACTCCCACCTCCTCAGACCAACATGGACTAGTTGTTGAGGACTGTGAACTGTGAAGGACCAGTTATGAGTCACTATGATCTCTCTTAGTGAGAGAAATCTATGAAAATCTGGGAACTAAATCGTTACCAAGAAATTTCTTCACCAATGTGTTTCTAAAGGTGTCTAATAACATGTACTAAAAGTTTGAAACTCAACTCCTGTGGGAAATTGAGTTATTAGCACAATATGTGACCATACCCATAACATCCTATATAAAGCCAAAAAGTCCAAATTTCATCATTCTTTAAGTAGCATGTGACATATGAAACTAGGGTTTTTTCATGATTCTGAATCCATTCCAAGCATTAGTTTTGCACAAAAAACACTCCTTGGGCTAAATTAGGCCATATCCACTTGATCAAATGTGCTGACCTCATCACGTTTGTGATGACTGCTATGGCCGTTTTCCTCCCAAGGAGTGTTTTTTGTGCAATTGTGAAATGTCTTGGTAACGATTTAGTTCCCAGATTGGTCAAATACCTGATAAAATGCCCTTACTATCTGTATAAGGAGACTCTTTCACAACGCAAAGGTCACAGTCACTCCATAATGGCTCTGTGTTTGATTATCATACACACCATTACGACCAGCCGAAAACCTTGTTCCCAGGATTTATCATAAAAGAGAAACAAGGAATTGGGATACCTGCAGCTGTCAAAACTAAAGTTAGGGGACAACACCAGAGGGAGTGCCACTGATCTCATCCCCCCAGATCCGGCACAAACATGTAATGCATGTGGAATGGCCTATACCACTATAGCCATCATGTGGTCAGCTAAAACTGTGGAGGTCTTTGCCAAGGCCCATCCCAGAGAGAGGTGACAAGCAAGTGATAGCAACACACTGCTCATCCCCAGCTCCATGTCCACACCCCTAGCAGCCCTGTCAGCCCTGTCACTGCGTCATCCATGCCACACTGGTGCCAACAAGGCCTCCAGCTCGCCGTCCCCATCAATCCTACCCGACGGAGGGGAGAGATGGGGAGAGTGGAAGGGGCACGGGGATGAGGGGAAGACTGATGGTCCCCTGGAGAACACCCACAGGCCCATGGCCAAAACATTCTGGGGCCAGTCGGTGCGTGTGTGTGGGTGACCATTTTGTGTGTGAGACATTTTGTGTGTGTGTCTGTGTGTGTGTGTGTGTGTGTCTGTGTGTGTGTGTGTGTGTGTGTGTGTGTGTGTGTGTGTTTGTGCGTGTGTGAGACGGGGCCCTTGGGCTCTCCTCGGTGCCAGCGGAGCGATGTGAGACTGCTCAGTGAACCATGGAGACCATTTCAAGGCTGAAACCCGACAGCATGAGCTGGACATGATGAGAGAACCCACACACACACACACACACACACACACACACACACACACACACACACACACACACACACACACACAGTAAACACTAAAACAGTTACACTCCCACTGGTCCAACATATCGTCGCTGTCGGGCAGGAACCTCTTATCTCATTTTTTTTTTTCTTTTTGTTTTTGGGGGGGGGGGGTGAATTAACAGCCTACTTGATCATACTACAGCATCAAACAAAACAAAAGCATCAAAAGTAGCAGGTCCGCAAGCTCGAAGCGCGGCCCAAAGCGATGTGACGCCTTTCTAGCTTGCCGGTCTGATCTGATGACTTTTTTTTCATAATTTGATTTTAATCCTGAAAAGTTACCGTTTTGGACATATGAGGTTTCCAGACTGACAGAGTCTGCCTGGACCTTACTGAGCGGAGGAGGACAGGAGGCAAAACAGAACGCCAGCCAACAGTATGCACGGCTGCACACACACGCACGCACGCACGCACGCACGCACGCACGCACGCACGCACGCACGCACGCACGCACGCACGCACGCACGCACGCACGCACACACACACACACACACACCAGCCTTGGCTCAGACATGGTGCACAGGTGGCTGCGGTGGCCGTCGCAAGTGCACTGGGCTGGGTTTTCGTATGCACATGTAGGTGTGGCTGGCGTGCACACGAACGCGTGCATGCGTGTGTGGTTGAGCGTTTATACGCACACGTGTGTGTGTACTGTCTGTCTTGGAGGATGTCTAAAGTAGTTGTGATTGAGCGGGTAAACACCATAGTATGTGGGCGTACTGTAGCGTCATTGGACCGTGACCAGAGGGATAAAAACATGTGTGAACAGGCTGCCGTTTGGCGCTGTCAGTCCAGAGCCAAACGTTATCCCTCGTGCCATTTCTGTATTTTTTATTTATTTAGGCCTTCTGCCCCTCCTGCCTATAGCAGCCTCTTCCCTCTGCCTTCCCTCTGCCTTCCCTCTTCCTTCTGCCCCTCCTGCCTATAGCAGCCTCTTCCCTCTGCGTGATGCTAGCTAGAGGGACGACGGCCAAAACCACCCTCTCTGTCTCTGCCTTGTGAGGATTAACAGGACTTCAAGGCATCTTGTGTTTTTTTAATTAATGCCAATTATGTCCGGGCAGTCATTAAACCTGGCACCCCGGTATTAAGTGATGAAAACACAATCATTAAAAATTTCCCCAGCGTCGGACCGAGTGCCAGCAGCTATCATTATGACGCCAGCAGTGGAGGAGCTGTGTGTGTGTATGTGTGTGTGTGCGTGTGTGTGTGTGTGTGTGTGTGTGCATGTGTGTGTGCATGTGTGCGTGTGTGCGTGCGTGCGTGCGTGCGTGCGTGCGTGTGTGCGTGCGTGCGTGTGTGCGTGTGCGTGCGTGCATGTGTGTGCGTGTGCATGCATGCGCGTGCACTGCACACGCCTGGGTGATGACGCAGGGTGTGGAGGCTGGGATGTACATGGCTTTTTCTTTGTGTGTGTCTGTGTGTGTTTGCGTGCGTGCGTGAAGCATTGAAATGACTGTGAATAATGTGTTTCAGACTATAATCTCTCTTATGTCCATATTCTAACTTTGTGGGAGGAGTGGGGGTGCAGAGGAGTGGGTGGAGGAGTGGGTGGAGGAGTGGGTGGAGGAGTGGGGGTGCAGGGGAGTGGGTGGAGGAGTGGGTGGAGGAGTGGGGGTGCAGGGGAGTGGGTGGAGGAGTGGGTGGAGGAGTGGGGGTGCAGGGGAGTGGGTGGAGGAGTGGGTGGAGGAGTGGGGGTGCAGGGGAGTGGGTGGAGGAGTGGGTGGAGGAGTGGGGGTGCAGGGGAGTGGGTGGAGGAGTGGGTGGAGGAGTGGGGGTGCAGGGGAGTGGGTGGAGGAGTGGGTGGAGGAGTGGGTGGAGGAGTGGGGGCGCAGGGGAGTGGGTGGAGGAGTGGGTGGAGTAAATCTGCATTACTGTAAACACAAAGATACACGCAAGTACAAACATTATATCGTTGCTGTCGTGTGCAAACCTCTTGCCTCCATATTCTAATGTTTTGTGTTTATTTCGTAAATCAACACCCCACCCCTAGTTACTTATTGTTGACGGGCGGGACAGGCACGGTTTGTCAAAATTGGACGGGTGCAGCGCTCTGGTTCACAGGCTTAGATGACGCTATAGCTATATAAGCCCTGGAGGTTTGGTTTATAAAGCTGCCTTTATAAACAGTTTTACGCACTTCTCCTGCACTGTGAATGTTAAGTATATTCACAGCTAAGTAGTGCGCGCATCACTTCTTCAAGCCCCCATCCTTATTTTCTATGCTGGACCGTTCTGGCTCACGTGAATTCATAGCTCCGTAAAAAAAAATGAAAAAAAGGCAGGGCGACATGCAAGTGTGTGACACTGAATCTGCACCAAACATACATTATGCATTAAAAGGGACAAGGAGGATACTTCGTTTTACATGAAAACCAAACATTGAGCATCACAATAGACATCCTGTTTCCCCCGTAGTAATATCACATACTTTTGGGGGAGCTTTTGTGCTGACAAAAGAGAGGGACAGCAGGATGTAATTAGGAGCACATCACAAAGGCGCCGACAAATGAGCACACGGGAGCATGTTCAAAGCACCATCCAAGGGCACGCACGTTTGTTGAACAATGTTGCACATGCTTATTCATAAACCCCATATACATGTAAAGCGAGGCAGTCACAACGGCAGCTTGGCGTACTTACATTATGCGCTCTCTCTGCGGGATGCCAGTGACAACAAAGAAACGCAAACACACGCCACACGTGCTTATAAACGTATGCATACAGTATGAGTACATGACGAGCCACACCGCACAGAGACACAGCCACATAGCCACACATCCCCACGTCTCCACGGTGAACACACACACACACGCACACACACGTCCACATGGAGTCAAATGTGTGCCGTCGAAACGGTGTGACAGCAGAGGGAGGGGGATGAAGGGTGGAGGAGAACAGTACATACAGCGCAGCGGGAGAGATGTACATACTGGAAGCAGAAACGCACAGAACTGACAGGGACGACAAGACGAGAGAAACAGTGAGAAGAAGGCCTAGATGAGGGGATGGGGGGGTGGGGGGGGTGGGGACTTCTCCTAGGGTTGGAACCCGGAGGATCAACCGGAGCAGTTCTATCACAGTTGGAACCGCATTTTTCTTTTTTTTCGTTATTACACTGTCAGAGCTGGTACTGTATGTGGACTTATGTCTGCTGTACATTTACAATACCAGTGGTTCTCGACCTTTTAACCCATTCTGACCGGGCACCCATATTGGTGTCAGCATCATGTTATGCTTTAGCTATTTCAAAATAGCAGATCTACAAGCTCATATCGCGCCACCGAGTGGCGCGATACGAGCTTGTAGGTCTGCTATTTTTGAAAAATCGAAGACACTTTTAGAATCTGATCTCAGGTCAGAATGGGTTAATAATGAAACTGTCAGGATGTAATAGACATTTTTTTAATCTGATCTCAGGTCAGAATGGGTTCATCAGACCAGTGTGTTGTCCAGTGGAAACCTCGTATGAATCTGATCTCAGGTCAGAATGGGTTAAATAGGACCACCATAACTCTGAGCGTGTATACCAGAGATCTGTACACACTCTCAGAGCTACAGACCTCTAATGGTCCTTAAGTAACTCAGAGGGTCCCTGCATGGACCTGTTCAATTATAATCCTAAAGGATCCCAACCCTAAGTTCTGAAGAATTCTCAACTGGAGCAGGTGAGGGAAACGGAGAGGAGGGTCAGGAGGAGAGGAGGAGGAGGAGGAGGAGGAGGAGGAGGAGGAAGGTGTCGATACCCAGACAGACAGAAAGACAGAC
>NC_139701.1:8015059-8020222 GCF_964188405.1 Protomyctophum parallelum | reverse complement strand
GAGTTTGGCAAACCAACGATCATAATGCCTTAAAGCCATGTTGACCCTATAATTCCTATAGAGCATTGACCCCAGCGGCTTTGATTGACTTACAAAATAAAAATTTCCATTTTTCAATTTGTTCAGTTTTCTATTTTTTTTTGTTTGTTCTTTTTTCTGTTTTCATCCGTATTGTACAAAAGCTAAAAAGCTATAGAGAATGAACAGTTCAATCACAGAATCTGTTTTGTCTTGCGACGTCCGTTCCCTCTCACAGAGTCCATCCCTTTATTATGTCTGGGTCCTCCAGCTGAGAGTCTGAGAGTCTATCTGCGAGGAGAGACATTTGGCGAATCATCGTCCGTCCTTCCGTGTGTGTGTGTGTGTGTGTGTGTGTGTGTGTGTGTGTGTGTGTGTGTACATGTACGCGAGTGAGAGATTACTTGATGCCTCTGTGTGTGTGTGATTTCATGTGCAAAATGTCTATGCACATAATTATGTTTGTGTACTGTGTAGTCTCAGATTTAGACTCTCATCGATGTATTTTATCGATTCTGACATTTTCAATCTACGAGAGTCTAAGGTCTCTCTCCAGACGGCCTCCGCAGAGCTCTGAACATGTACAAATGCAAAGATACAAGGTGCTGCCCCGACTGTATTAGGCTGTCTGTTTGAACAGAAGTTTAAGCGAAAGTTTCGCAGTTTAAACCAGAAAAAACAATAGATTCCGAGACAGAATAAAACACTTTCTTTTATTGAAAACTATACGAACCCACGGGTCTCAAACGCATTACGCGCATAAATCAAGCATGGTAAGCACCTTATATTTTGCATTTGTACATGTTCAG
Organism: Protomyctophum parallelum; assembly: GCF_964188405.1. Classification (NCBI taxonomy): domain Eukaryota; kingdom Metazoa; phylum Chordata; class Actinopteri; order Myctophiformes; family Myctophidae; genus Protomyctophum; species Protomyctophum parallelum. The sequence continues at coordinate 8,019,395 of NC_139701.1, read as the reverse complement.
AGCTCTGTGGAGGCAGCGCCCACCATGGGGCGAGAGGCGTAGATTGAGCATGTCAGAATCGATAAAATGCATCTACGAGAGCATGTGTGTGTGTGTGTGTGTGTGTGTGTGTGTGTGTGTGTGTGTGTGTGTGTGTGTGTGTGTGTGTGTGTGTGTGTGTGTGTGTGTGTGTGTGTAGACTAGCATGTCGTCTGTGCCGGGTGGAAACCTGTCCCAAACTGTGATTCAAATTTAAAAAATGGCAAAAGTAGCAGACAAGCTCAAATCTGCTATACTTTTGAGTATAGCAGACACACACACACACACACACTCCTTCTGTAAATATATTTTACTGCTCCTAGATTTGATGAAGTCTTGTACAGTACTGTATGTCTCTGTTTGTCTTGATGAATTGAATATACAGCCACCATGGAAACAAGCCCTCAGGGCTTCTGTGTTATCTTTTAGCATCAGTACTGTACCTCTGCACTTTTTGCAAACTATATTCAATCAATCAATCCAACAGGTTTACATACAAATTTAAAATAAACACACAAAAAGTTTGAATATGGAGATAAGAGGTTTTTGCACGGCAGAGACGATACGGTGTGTCTACGTGTGTGTGTTGTGTGCACGCGTTTTCAAATTTGTGTCTGTGTCCTATGCTTGTGTGCGAGTGTATTCATGTCTGTGTGTGTGTGTGTGTGTGTGTGTGTGTGTGTGCAGTGTGTGGCTGGGTGTGAGTTGCTCCCAGAGAGTCTTGTTTCTGCATAGTGATCCAAGCAGACACTCACGTGAAGGGGAAGAAAACACCCAAACCAACCAATCGATCGATCAGACATTGGCGATCCCGACCAGTCCTGATAGGCCCATTGAAGTCTATAGCTCCTCCCACAGGATCTCCTCTTTTTTGCGGACGCTGATTCCGTCCATTTACATGAATAGATGATCGCTTAAAGAATCAATCACTGTCCGTGTGTGTTCGTGTGTGTGTGTCCGTGTGTGTCCGTGTGTGTGTGTGTCCGTGTGTGTGTGTGTGGATCCCTCCATGGCAGCACAGTCAGTCAAAGACATGGATGGTTGGAGGCGGAGAAAGGATTTGAAAACCAGCAAGGGGGCGTGGGAGGGGGGGGGGGGGGGGGGTTGGGTGGGGGAGGAGAGGAGAGGAGAGGAGAGGAGAGGAGAGGAGAGGAGAGGAGAGGAGAGGAGAGGAGAGGAGAGGAGAGGAGAGGAGAGGAGAGGAGAGGAGAGGAGAGGAGAGGAGAGGAGAGGAGAGGAGAGGAGAGGAGAGGAGAGGAGAGGAGAGGAGAGGAGAGGAGATCCACCTCAGTGATTGATATCCTTCCCTGTCTAGAGTAAATCACCAAGAGAGCTCCCCCCCCCCCCTCCCCTCTCTCTCCTCTAAGCCCTCAGATGGAGCAGAGAGGACTGTGGAGGACGCACGTACAGCAGAAGGACTGAGGAGGTGGAGGTGTGTGTGTGAGACTGGAGGCTCCTCCAGGGAGGTCGTTAGACAGAGGAGAGGAGAAGGAGGTCAGCCAGGCAGGCAGTCACTGCTGCTGCTGGTCAGGGGCAGCTCTGTGGTGAACGAGGAGAGATATGCCTCATGCCAACACACACACACGCGCACACACACACACACACACACACACACACACACACACACACACACACACACACACATGCGCGGCTGCACGCGCACAGCTTCGAGTGGTGTCTTTTCCTCCAGTTCGCCAGCTTGCGGTCAGGTCTTCCTGTGTGTCTGTTTATTTCTTCCCTTTGTTGATCTGGGCATAGAGAGGGTCTTTCCCCTTCTTCTGAGAGAGAGACAGAGAGAGAGAGAACAAAGCAAAAATAGAATCAATGAAATTAATTAGCATTTTTCCCATGCAGCTTGTCACTTTTGACTTGTTTTGTTTAATGTGTCTATGCATGTGAGTGACCAACCCGCCATGTTAAATTGTGCATGCTTATACTTGGCCAATAAAATGGATTCTAGGGCATGGCCATAAAGATCTTCTGATTCTATACACTATACAGGCATGGCCATAAAGATCTGATTCTATACGGTCATGGCCATAAAGATCCGTCGTAATGATTTCAACTCAAGTCGGGAAAGGTTTCATTCCTTCCACTCGCGGTATAGCTGCTCGAATTGGTATTGATTTCCAACACAATGACACTCATTTTATTCAGGTTTTGATTTCTAGATGGTACAAAATCTGTACCACCTGGACATCCCCTACGCAGTAAAAGTGTAAATTTGTGTACAAATTGTACAAAGGGTACAAATTAAACATTTCTTTATACTCTTTAGGGAGGCAAACCTGGTGAAACTGACATAATTTAAGTAGAATGGATTTATAAATCCGTTTAATTCTGTTGACAACCAGAGGGAGAGGATGGTGGTCATATTTCCCATCATGATTTCTAATAATTTGGGCAACTTTTCACTGTTAAATCTCACCATGAAATTAAGAAATGCAATTATCATAACCGTGAACATTTTGTTCCAACTTCTACATTGACTGAAGTTGGGACTTTTATCCAGCAGATGGCAGTAGCGCATTGCAGGAGGCTAAACTTGTGTCCCATGCTTTTAAAGAGCTCTCTCTCTCTCTCTCTCTCTCCCCCCTAGAACAAACACGTGACTTTGTTATGAGTCTATCCAAATATCGTGTCCAAAACTGTTACTGTCAGGACCGGACTAGACAGTCTGGCAATTCTGGCAGATGCCAAAAGGGCTGGCAAGTCATGGGGCCGGGGCTGAGCCAAAACAAAAATAAAAAGTAATGGTGACGATATAATGTGTGTGCTTGGCTGCGTGTAATCTTTGTGTTTGCAGTCAAGCATATTCCTTCCACCCACTCCCACCTCCTCAGACCAACATGGACTAGTTGTTGAGGACTGTGAACTGTGAAGGACCAGTTATGAGTCACTATGATCTCTCTTAGTGAGAGAAATCTATGAAAATCTGGGAACTAAATCGTTACCAAGACATTTCTTCACCAATGTGTTTCTAAAGGTGTCTAATAACATGTACTAAAAGTTTGAAATTCAACTCCTGTGGGAAATTGAGTTATTAGCATAATATGTGACCATACCCATAACATCCTATATAAGGCCAAAAAGTCCAAATTTCATCATTCTTTAAGTAGCATGTGACATATGAAACTAGGGGTTTTTCATGATTCTGAATCCATTCCAAGCATTAGTTTTGCACAAAAAACACTCCTTGGGCTAAATTAGGCCATATCCAAATGTGCTGACCTCATCACGTTTGTGATGAGGGCTATGGCCGTTTTCCTCCCAAGGAGTGTTTTTTGTGCAAAACTAATGCTTGGAATGGATTCAGAATCATGAAAACCCCCTACGTAGTTTCATATGTCACATGCTACTGAAAGAATGATGAAATTTGGACTTTTTTTTCTTTATATAGGATGTTATGGGTACTATCTGTATAAGGAGACTCTTTCACAACGCAAAGGTCACAGTCACTCCTTAATGGCTCTGTGTTTGATTATCATACACACAATTACGACCAGCCGAAAACCTTGTTCCCAGGATTTATCATAAAAGAGAAACAAGGTAGAAGGAATTGGGATAACCTGCAGCTGTCAAAACTAAAGTTAGGGGACAACACCAGAGGGAGTGCCACTGATCTCATCCCCCCAGATCCGGCACAAACATGTAATGCATGTGGAATGGCCTATACCACTATAGCCATCATGTGGTCAGATAATCTGTATCTGTATTTATATTGTATCTATCTAAAAAGTGTGAAATCCAAGTAGCAAACGTAGCAGATCGACAAGCTCAAAATCACATGTCAAGAGCATGTTAACGCCTAAAGTTTATATTAGATTGGTTCCCCATCGATGATGTCACTGGTAGGCGTTTTCTGAACTGTCCACAGCCCTCCACTAGTCTTAGTGACTAAGACATAGACGGGGTAGACAAAAATGGTACCATATTATAATTATTATGCATTAGGACCAATTATAAGTTCAATGATCATGTGTCACACGCAGGCAACAGAGCTAAAACTGTGGAGGTCTTTGCCAAGGCCCATCCCAGAGAGAGGTGACAAGCAAGTGATAGCAACACACTGCTCATCCCCAGCTCCATGTCCACACCCCTAGCAGCCCTGTCAGCCCTGTCACTGCGTCATCCATGCCACACTGGTGCCAACAAGGCCTCCAGCTCGCCGTCCCCATCAATCCTACCCGACGGAGGGGAGAGATGGGGAGAGTGGAAGGGGCACGGGGATGAGGGGAAGACTGATGGTCCCCTGGAGAACACCCACAGGCCCATGGCCAAAACATTCTGGGGCCAGTCGGTGCGTGTGTGTGGGTGA
>NC_139701.1:7995059-8012559 GCF_964188405.1 Protomyctophum parallelum | reverse complement strand
AAAGGCAGGGCGACATGCAAGTGTGTGACACTGAATCTGCACCAAACATACATTATGCATTAAAAGGGACAAGGAGGATACTTCGTATTACATGAAAACCAAACATTGAGCATCACAATAGACATCCTGTTTCCCCCGTAGTAATATCACATACTTTTGGGGGAGCTTTTGTGCTGACAAAAGAGAGGGACAGCAGGATGTAATTAGGAGCACATCACAAAGGCGCCGACAAATGAGCACACGGGAGCATGTTCAAAGCACCATCCAAGGGCACGCACGTTTGTTGAACAATGTTGCACATGCTTATTCATAAACCCCATATACATGTAAAGCGAGGCAGTCACAACGCAGCTTGGCGTACTTACATTATGCGCTCTCTCTGCGGGATGCCAGTGACAACAAAGAAACGCAAACACAAGCCACACGTGCTTATAAACGTATGCATACAGTATGAGTACATGACGAGCCACACCGCACAGCCACATAGCCACACATCCCCACGTCTCCACGGTGAACACACACACACACGCACACACACGTCCACATGGAGTCAAATGTGTGCCGTCGAAACGGTGTGACAGCAGAGGGAGGGGGATGAAGGGTGGAGGAGAACAGTACATACAGCGCAGCGGGAGAGATGTACATACTGGAAGCAGAAACGCACAGAACTGACAGGGACGACAAGACGAGAGAAACAGTGAGAAGAAGGCCTAGATGAGGGGATGGGGGGGTGGGGACTTCTCCTAGGGTTGGAACCCGGAGGATCAACCGGAGCAGTTCTATCACAGTTGGAACCGCATTTTTCTTTTTTTTCGTTATTACACTGTCAGAGCTGGTACTGTATGTGGACTTATGTCTGCTGTACATTTACAATACCAGTGGTTCTCGACCTTTTAACCCATTCTGACCGGGCACCCATATTGGTGTCAGCATCATGTTATGCTTTAGCTATTTAAAAATAGCAGATCTACAAGCTCATATCGCGCCACCGAGTGGCGCGATACGAGCTTGTAGGTCTGCTATTTTTGAAAAATCGAAGACACTTTTAGAATCTGATCTCAGGTCAGAATGGGTTAATAATGAAACTGTCAGGATGTAATAGACATTTTTTTAATCTGATCTCAGGTCAGAATGGGTTCATCAGACCAGTGTGTTGTCCAGTGGAAACCTCGTATGAATCTGATCTCAGGTCAGAATGGTTTAAATAGGACCACCATAACTCTGAGCGTGTATACCAGAGATCTGTACACACTCTCAGAGCTACAGACCTCTAATGGTCCTTAAGTCACTCAGAGGGTCCCTGCATGGACCTGTTCAATTATAATCCTAAAGGATCCCAACCCTAAGTTCTGAAGAATTCTCAACTGGAGCAGGTGAGGGAAACGGAGAGGAGGGTCAGGGGAGGAGGAGGAGGAGGAGGAGGAGGAGGAGGAGGAGGAGGAGGAAGGTGTCGATACCCAGACAGACAGAAAGACAGACAGATATAGACAGATACCTACCCTGCCCTGCTGCTTTCTAGCTCCCAGCCTCTGGACTGTCCTGTTCTGGGCTGGGCTCTGCGGTGTCACTGGGGCAGGGAGACCCAGAACCACATGCCTTAGAGAGGTGGGAGGAGGTGGAGGACGAGGGAGAGAGGAGAACACAAATGACGGCAATGGAGGAAGAGGAGGAGAAGAGGAAAATTGAGGAGTGGACAGGAGTGAAGTGATGGAATACAAGAGATGAGAGGACAAGAAGAGGGCAGTAGAGAGAGGGGAGAGTTGGACGATGGGATCAGAAAGGAGGGAAGGGAGAAAGAAAAATGCAAGACAAGCGGAGAGAGGAGGGAAAAAGAGGAAATGAGGTGACAGGCCATGAAGAATAAAAGAGAGGATGAAACAGGGTGAATGGGTTGAGAGAGAGAGAGGCAGGAAAAAGAGGAAGACGAGAATGGGAAGAGAAAGCAGAAGAAGAGGATAAACGTGACGAAGAAGACTTTCTGGATCTCTGAAAACAAGAGATGTGGAAAAAAGACACTGAGGCAAAGTTACAAACTGGAAGTAGAGAGAAGAGGTGACAGTACAGAAAGGGAGTAAGATACTGCAGTGTTAAACCACTGCCCTCTATCACGTACACACGCACACACACACACAACACGTTAAATAAAGCCTTTTAGAGTCTATTGATCTGCAGCTTTCCCCTGAAACACTTCAGCTTTTCACACCCTACCCTGGAGTGGGAGGTCGCGCCTCTCTCTCTCTCTCTCTCTCTCTCTCTCCACTGTAACCTTTCTCCTCCACTCCCTTTGCGACTGCTCCCACTCAAGCGTTTCCCTAGTTATAGTGTGTGTGTGTGTGTGTGTGTGTGTGTGTGTGTGTACAGTATGTGTGTGTGGTGACATTCTCAGCAGCGTGAGAGTCCTACTTTCATTCCATTTCTCCATTATAATGACCAGCTCGTTTTTAAAGCGCAAAAACTAAGTGATGCAGTTTTTGGCCACGTAGTGCCACGTAGCAAAATCCTCCTCAGTGTTGATATAAAGGTCACATTGAAAAATAAATAAAATAAAATAATTTATGTGAACGAATAATAAAGAAGGAGAATTTACGCACAGTGCTTTTTTAATTTGTGTAATAAAAGTATAGATGTTCCCCCCCAAAAAGCTTTTATTATTATTAAAATTAAAATTCTGATTTTGTTTACCCAGTAAGCTGACATGCAACCTCCTTTATCCATTGGGTATACGGTACTGCTCATTAAATTGGAGGCAGCCGTCATGTTGGTGCCACAGGAAAATAAACAACTGTGAACATGTGTTGTAAGTGTGACATCTAGTGGCTGAAAGTGCATCTTTTTGAGCAGTGGCACACGTCTCCAATGCCCAGCAATGTGTGTCTGTCCGTATGTCCGTCCGTATGTCCGCCTCAGTAGGACATACTGTATTATTATTATTTTAGTGCACGTGTATGTTTCTGTGTCGCAACCTCGTAACCGTTGTTTGCGTTGTTTTCCCCCCATATTATTATTAATATTATTATTTTAGTCACGTGTTCTGTGTCGCAACCATGCAGCCGTTGTTTTCATTCGTTTGCGACGTTTTGTGTGTTTTGCTTTGTTGTGGCTTTGCTGCTGTCCATTCAGTTAGCTCATAACATTAGCAGCTGTTGTCACTTTGAGCTTCGAGTGGCTGGCTGTCATAGCTTAGGAGGCAGGCAGTGTTTCTGGCGGCGTTTCAGCATATGGGTCAGACTCCCATTGGCTTGGGCATTTTCTCAGGGTATGTAGTCAGACTCCCATTAGGTGGCATGGGGTGGGACTCCCATTGATGACTAGGTCGCTTACATTTCATGAGCTTTCATTAGTCAGGTTTCACCTGACAACAACACTGGCAAAGGCTGCAATATAGGCTATAAAACCAGTTAATGAGTTGACTAAGAGTCACATACTGTGGCCTCTGTTGAAGGTCGTTCATTCTACAAGGACCTTCTGACTGAGGAGAGAAGAGGGGATCTTCCTCCCCTGGATGATAATAATCACTGCTCTCTCTCTCTCTCTCTCTCTCTCTCTCTCTCTCTCTCTCTCTCTCTCTCTCTCTCTCTCTCTCTCTCTCTCTCTCCCCCCCCTGTCTCAATAAAAGTAAAATAAATATTAATTGGCGTCCTATCCCTCGTCCATCTCACTGGAGATGAGCAGCTGATGTATGGAGGCTAGCCGCCTGCTATTAATAACAGCTTAATGATGTCTCTGACAATTCCACAGGCTAATTTAACGCAATGTTGACCACACACACACACACACACACACACACACACACACACACACACACACACACACACACACACACACACACACACACACACACACACACACACACACACACACACACACACACACACACACACACACACACACACACACACACACACACACACACACGTAGCAGCACCTAATCAGTGAGAGTGATTACCTGGCCCGCCAACACTGCTACAAGGGCTATTTATCAGCAGGTGTGAATGAACACACTGCCCAGGTTATGGTGTATTATGTACCATATATATAATTTATATACTGTATATATAGTAGAGAGTTATTAAGCATGCATGTATTCGCGCGAGCGCGCGCACACACACACACACACACACACACACACACACACACACACACACACACACACACACACACACACACACACACACACACACACACACACACACACACACACACACACACACACACACACTTACATCTTCCTCTCCGCTGCGACTTGGGCTGCCCTCCGTCTCCCCGAACGAGTCATCCGTGGGAGGGTCCGTGGCGTCGGTGGGGGGGTCACTGACGTGGTCACTGACGTGGGAGGCCGAGGACTTTGTGGGGGAGCCCTGCCTCTGTGCTGGGGTGGGCGCTGGGGGAGGGGGGACAGACAGAAAGACAGTCAGAACTGGAGCCCTGCCTCTGTGCTGGGGTGGGCGCTGGGGGAGGGGGGACAGACAGACAGACAGTCAGAACTGGAGCCCTGCCTCTGTGCTGGGGTGGGCGCTGGGGGGGGGGGACAGACAGACAGTCAGAACTGGAGCCCTGCCTCTGTGCTGGGGTGGGCGCTGGGGGGGGGGGACAGACAGACAGTCAGAACTGGAGCCCTGCCTCTGTGCTGGGGTGGGCGCTGGGGGGGGGGGACAGACAGACAGTAGGAACTGGAGCCCTGCCTCTGTGCTGGGGTGGGCGCTGGGGGGAGGGGGGACAGACAGACAGTCAGAACTGGAGCCCTGCCTCTGTGCTGGGGTGGGCGCTGGGGGAGGGGGGACAGACAGACAGTCAGAACTGGAGCCCTGCCTCTGTGCTGGGGTGGGCGCTGGGGGTCATCCGGGCTTCGATCCGGAATGGGAAGAACCAAAGGAACTGGATCTAACAGCGAGGAACTGAAACCTTTGTACTATTACTCAAGAACATTTTCAATTCCGGGTGGACTAATAAAATGTGAGTACTTTTCCCCCACCTCTGTGTTCCAGTGCATGTGTTTTTACTCACGAGAGTTGGTGGAGGGCGTGGTGGAGGTGAGCGGCGTGAGGTTCATCTGAGAGATGTCGAAGTCGTCACAGTCGTCCGTGTCCTGCGCCGTGCCCACGCGGCAGAAGTAGTGGCTGAAGGCGTCCGACGCGCCCGCTAGACCGGGCTGCTGCTTGCCCTCCCTGGCTGGCATGGCCGGGGGCTTGGCCAGCTGGAAGTCCTACAAGAGGAGCCGGAAGAAGGCAAGGAGATTAGTTTGGTCGGCCGGTCGGTGTACTTCTTAAATGAACAAAGATCTCCATGCATCTGATCGTCACTGCCATCTCCATATTCTAACATTTTTTGTGTTTTTCCGTGAATTGCCTATACTGCCTACTTGATCATTCTACACTACAGCATCACACGAGAGCATCTAAAGTAGCACATATGCAAGGTCGAATTGACACGTTTCAAGCTTTTAGATCTGCTGCTTTTGGTGTGATTGTATTGCCTACTCACACTTTTTACCTTGATTCAGTGTTTAGATATTTTATATTATTTGTATCTGGCCATGTATAAAGTATTAGAAGGATAATATCAGTCACCAGTACCAAGTACGGGTGTTTTCGATGGTTAACTTCGATGGTTCAGGGACCATTTGAAAGCCGCCCAGTGTCATCATCATCATCTGATGGGTGGGCCACGGGCACCATCTGATGGGTGGGCCACGGGCACTTTCATAGTGTTTATTTGAATGATGAAACAAAGCGATTGTGTTTCCAACAATACAACAGTGTTCCTACGTATGTATCAGTATCACAAATGAAAAGCACCATGTAATTGTTTCACATTTCAACCTCATATGTCCAAAACCTTTCAGGATTCAAATTAAAAAGCATCAAAAGCAACAGATCTACACGCTTGTGGATCTTGTGGATCTGCTACTTTGGATGCTTTTATGTGACATTTTGATCAAGTTGGGCATTAATACAATACAACAGAATATGGAGATAAGAGGTTTCTGCCCGACATCCATCCATGCCCTGTACCTTGAACATCTCCTTTCCCATCTTCTTCGCCCGCTCTCCGTGCTGTGGACTCGACGCGGCGGAGGGCGAGGGAGCCGAGGCCCCCGAGGTGCCCGGCTGGCAGCACTTGCCGCCGGCCGAGATGCCGACGGGGGTCGCCAGGGCCTGGTGGAACATGGCGGCGTGGGGGGGCAACGTGCCGGGGAGGTAGGCCGTGGGGGAGAAGGCTCCGGCCGCCATGGCCGCCCACTGCTGCTGCGTGGCGGGGAAGAGGTTGGCCTGGCCCCAGATCAGAGGCTGGCCGCCCGGCAGGACCTGGGCCACCGCCGGGCCCAGGGGAGACTGCACGCCGAACGCCAGAGACGCCTGCTGGGACCAGTGGCCCGGGGGCACCGCTCCCATCGTCACATAACCTGGTCGGTGGCGAGGGAAGAAAGACACAACATATCTAGTATTGATTCACAGGCCGGTGGACGGCAACTCCACTTCTTAACCAATTCTGACCTGAGATCAGATTCATACGAGGTTTCCGCCGGACACACACTGGTCTGATGAACCCATTCTGACCTGAGATCAGATTCTTCAATCGATTTTTCAAAAATAGCAGACCTACAAGCTCATATCGCGCCACTCGGTGGAGAGATCTACAAGCTACGAGCTTGTAGATCTGCTATTTTTTTATTTTCGTGAAAATGTATTCTTTCCAGGGGGGACCCTGGAACAACATATTTTGAGATGGGGGTCCACAGCCAAATTCAGATAATTATGGAAGTCCTTGTCATCACCACTGACATATAGAAACAGGTTTTTCATGATTTAGAAGACACTGGTCTCAGCGATTGATTTCAAAATACTACCGTTGGTCTATAAAGCTGTTGGCAGCATTTAGTTTTTTGTGTGCAACACGTCTGGAACAAACTCCCAGAAAACTGGAGGTCTGCTGCCACTCTTATTTCTGTAAACTGAAAACCTTTCGGCTTTGTGTATTAAGCATTGTTATACTTTAGCTATTTAAAAATAGCAGATCTACAAGCTCATAGCGCAGCACCGAGTACAAGCTTCTAGATCTGCTATTTTTGAACCATTTTGAAAATGTGGCGCAAATCTTTGAATATGTATATTCTTTCAGAGCTAACGTTTTTACAGTAAGTCTACAGTAAGAACTTTGCTTCTGGGGTTACCTGGAACAACATATTTTCAGATGGGGGTCGGCGTTCTTTTTTTAAGGGACTCTAATGTTTCAGACAATTTCATATAATCTTTGAAAATGTACTTCGTATAATTTTGTTCACCACTGTTCACAGATAATGATAGATATTCATATATTACTTCAAGGCTAACCTATACAGTATAGCACAGCAAAGGAAAAGAAGAAAGGACACTAGAAAAAAAAATATGCAAAGTATGTGCTGTATCCATATAATAACCCATGCATCACCAGCGAGACCGCTGGTCCACTTTCGCCCACGGCTAATGCGGCGTCTCCTAATGGTCATGGTGAACTATCATAATTAGCTCCACAATGAGGCAGTCATAATGAAAAGGCTAGAACTCTCTCTCTCATGCACGCACGCACGCACGCACGCACGCACGCACACACACACACACACACACACACACACACACACACACACACACACACACACACACACACACACACACACACACACACACACACACACACATTAAAGGCCTCTCTCTGAAGCTTTATTCTATTACACACACACACACACACATATTGTCTCTCCAGTTATACCTACAGCCACGCAGCAGAGAGAGGCTGCCAGAGAGAGAGAGAGAGAGAGAGAGAGAGAGAGAGAGAGAGAGAGAGAGAGAGAGAGAGAGAGAGATGTTGCCAGATCTGCTTGGTATAAGCAATTGGTGGTTGTGGGTTGGGGGGGGGGGCCTTGTTTCTAAAGTATAGTTGCTTTTTAGGGCCTGCTTCCTAATGTTGTTTAAACCATGTTCATCTCAAGGACCCCCAAATGAATATGTAATTGTCCACGTGTGCCCATCATCAAATGCCAAACATTTTGTGCCAGGGACCAGATTTGTGTTTGTGTCCGTGTATGGACCCCTGATCGATGGGTAATTGTTGTCACACAAATCCTAATATTCACATTATGATGTTGTACCTTCGGTGTGGGCTGTGGCTGAAGATCATACTGCACATACACCCATCTACATTGTTATACAAGTATTTATTATTTAACCCTTTACTGGTTGTATCCGAGACCTTTTAGAAACGTCTACTGTTATTGGACGAAAGTACTTCTCCACAACTAGTCGACAACCATTAGAATTCAGTCTCCGTGAATGCCCTAACGCACAGACGCATGTCTAATTCACGGCCCGACCACCACATGCATACGAAGGCTCTCTCTCTCTCTGTGTAGCTCAGCTCATCCCGTAGTGTTTTATCGCCTCTGACCGCCCGCCACAGAACTGGATGGTAAATCAGAGCCGTGTCTGTGGCAGGCCAACTAATGACTTGTTTCATATTCAGCACACAGCCTCACAATGCCACCCTCTCTCTCTTCTCTCTCGCTGTTTCCATAGGAGACCGCCCTACTTCATGGTATGTCTACACGGTACGGATGGAACCAAATGGACCATTTGGGTCCACTCTTCGGAGTTTAATGTCTTTTTCTATTGCACAATATTGACATTGTGGCCAGTATCCAGATTACCGATTAACTGCATGGTCAAATCGACCGAAATTGATACCAAGGTTGCCTTACAAACTGTGATTCTGGGTCCATACCTGAGAGTTATGGCCTATTCATAGTCCAGTTTTCTGTAACCACCAAAACGGTGGTTAGTGAAAACAGAGACGTGACGTCATGTTGTAGTTGTCGGTGGTCACCTCTTCACCAAAAACTGGATTCTAGGCCTTTAAGGCTCGTTCATAGTCTGGGTTTTCGGTGGTGAGGAGACCACCGAACTACAACCACCGCCACCGCCACCGCACCAGCCCTTCTCTCTGTTTTTACTCACCACCGTTCAACGTTAGTTCAGCTCCGGTGGTCACCTTACCACCGGAGCGGTGGTCACCTAACCACCGAAAATCCAGACTATGAATGAGCCTTTAGGGTTAGTGTGTGAGTATAGAGGGGGGTCCATACATACCTGAGGGCACGGAGGCAGGGTTGAAGGGAGCAAAGAGCTCCGAGGGGGGCAGCAGGCCCAGGGAGGGGTCGAGGGTGTTGGCCGGAGAGGCGGGGGTCTGTGCGGGTTACGGTTGGGGGACACGGTACAGGGTTGGAGGGGGAAAGAGAGGGAAAAGGCACATTAATGGAAAGGCTGATTCACCCCAGGAGCAGGAGGTGATTCTTTTTGTTAGCCCCACCAAAGGTTGGCACTCTGAGGATGGCTGTGTCTGTCTGTCCGTGCACCCGCTGGCTGAAACTTAACCACTGTGCCAGCTGAGTGCCAAAAGAAAATACTTTATTTTATGTCACTTTAAGGCATTCGGTGTTCAAGCCACTTTGGTCAGGGTGTGTTAAGTGGCTTTTAGCCTTGTCTTATTTTGGGGGTTACTTACCGACGGCGAGGTGATGTCAGGAGGCGTGGACATGTCTCCGAAAAGCTCTAATTGGTTGATGTTCTGCAAGACCAGAGAAAGAGAGGGTTCACATCCAAGAACCATCAGACACATACAGTAACACATACAGTAACACAGAGACAGTAAACACAGCTTGGATTCCAGGTGCAGCATGCATCGTCACGCAACACATGGACACGTCAACATGCTTAGTATAGGTCCAGATACCTACCTCTGATAGGGCACGCACATGCACACGCGCGCACACACACACACACACACACACACACACACACACACACACACACACACACACACACACACACACACACACACAGGAGAAGGTGACAGAGAGAGGGGTGAATTGATGATGGGTTAATGACATGGAATGATGGCATACCATGCAATGTTTATAAAAAAGCTGCGTGACCTTCTCCAAAGGTCAAGTGCTTCTATTCCAGTTTGCTGGGCTGCGGTTATCATTATTTAAAGGTTTCACTGTATGTTTGAATACATTTGATCAACTGATTGCAGTAATGTATGAATCACTGAGAATTGAGTAGGCCTATATATATTGCTCAATTCGCAATTGGAAACGAGAGGAAACTTCTAGGACTGTTGTGCTATTTGGGGGTTCTTGTCATGGACAAGGATTGGGAGACCCGCCTGCTCTGGGGCTACATGCTGTTACCAGCCCACCACAGCAGTGTCCTGATACTACATCACCCTCGACACCCTGTAACAAGGCATTAACAGTTGTCTCCCCTGCTGTGTTGGATGTGTGGTGTGAGTACACCTCAGAGGTTGAATATCAAAGAGAGACACATTTTCCTTTTAATCCCGATCTGCCCTTCGCTTCCTCTTTCCCTCTGTCCTTTCACAGGATATGTTGTCGATGTCGGGCAGAAAGCTCTACTTGAGCTCAACATACTACAGCGTTACTCAATGGCATCAGAAGTAGCAGAGCCACAAGCTCGAAACAGTGAGCTTGTAGATCTGTTACTTTTTATACATTTGAATTTGAATCCTGAAGAGTAACAGTTTTGGACATATGAGGTTTCCACCCGACAGGGACAAACCTTCTCTTTATTATTATCATCTTCTTACATTAATAATATCTTTAGCCTGATGGGCGAAGTGAATAAAAAAAACGCTATTTATAGTCAATGAAAGGATTTTCTTTAAAGCCATGAACACACGGTCGGACTCGGCTGATTTGCATAAATCACGGACGTGGATATAATTTCTTCTAAAGATAATGAGTGTTCTTTGAATATCTTATTTCTTCTTCTTCTTTTTTAAAACTCATGGGTCACACATATAGACCCACAAAGTTCTATTTACATTTATCAGATAATGTTATCAGGCAAAGCCCCAAGGATTTTTCTTTCTCTGTCACAGCATACTGTAGCTCTGAATTGGGGTATAGCTGTGGTCTTTCTGAAGAAGACAGAAGAGAGGGGGAGATACTGTAAGTGAGGCTGTATAATACAGATAATTTGTTGCAGCGAGAATCATGGCTATACACTTAGATAAGAGATCAACTCACCCAGGAGATACGCTGCTAGATGTCCCAAAGATAGGCTATGCCAAACACTGCGCTTAATACTATCCCAGTGTGGTACAGATAAAAAAGAAGAATATGTTCGGCACGGGATTGGAATGAGAAAAAATAAATATTACACAACATGCCTCTAGCTAAACTGGAGAGATTCTCTCACTTACTGTAGGTTATTGATTGTTGAGGTTCAGCTTTTCACTGTGTCAATGATTCAACCCAGATTCTTTTTTAACGGACGATCCATTGAAACCAGTGGAACTAAAGATTCAGGGCTATTTATTTACTTCATAGACGTCCTCTCCAGTTTTAGTAATTTGTCTCTGTCGGGAGGAAACCTCATAAATGTAATGCACAGTATGTCTAAAGGATTTAGATTCAAATAAAGAAAAGGAAAAATAGCAGATCAAACAAGGTCAAGGTCTGTGTTGGAACAGTTGACGGTTGCATTATTAAGGAGCGCATCCAAATTCCAACACTTTGGATTTGTATGAAACAAAAATGAAAGAGGATAATTCAAGCTTTCCGTAAGGCTGCAATAATGTTGATGAGTTTAACGTTGTTTAATTTAATCAGATAGGACTTTTCTGTTTGGATGTATGGGCTGTTAAAACTGCCTTTGTTTCAGTGAGTAGCAAAATAGTGTTTATTTTTAATATAAAGAAGGAAACCTTGCACATAGTGGATTTTTATTTTATTTTTCTTCTTGTCTATGAGAATAGAACCTTTTATTTCCTAGAAGGGCTTTAGGGTTAGGGAAAGGGCTAGTTTTATCTCTGCTTCTGCTCAGACTGAATTAGGAAATGCACAAAGGTCTAATATCATTGCTGTCGGGCAGAAACCTGTTATCTCCATATTCTAACTTTTTGTTTATTTTTCGTAAATTATTATTATTATTATTATTATTATCATAATAATTGTACCATCTCTTTAGTACTACATATAGTGACCCGGTCACTCTACAGCTATCACAACCCTATAGAGCAGGGGTTCCCAAACTTTTTTGGACCAGGTACCCCTTTTGGGGTAGATATTTTTCCAGGTACCCCCTCATCCTCGCAACACAGATAACAATATATTTACAACCACAAGCAGTGTTTCCTGCAGGAAAAAGCTTTGGCATGGTGCTGGGCGCAGGCCGCAGGGGGGCCTTCTTGCGTCGAACATTTTGATGAATTAATTAATTTGATTCAATAATTAATGAATAAGATTAATAAATTAAGATTAATTTGTATTATTGCTCTTGTATTGCTATTGGAGACACTGGGGGGACACTGGGCAGGCACTGGGGAGGCACTGGGGAGGCACTGGGGAGGCACTGGGGAGACACTGGGGAGGCACTCGGGAGGCACTCAGGGGGACACTGGGGAGGCACTGGGGAAGCACTCAGGGGGACACTGGGGAGGCACTCAGGGAGACACTGGGGAGGCACTCAGGGAGACACTGGGGAGGCACTCAGGGAGACACTGGGGAGGCACTCAGGGGACACTGGGGAGGCACTGGGAAGGCACTGAGGGGACACTGGGGAGGCACTGGGAAGGCACTGAGGGGACACTGGGGAGGCACTGGGGAGACACTGGGGAGCATGGGGAGGCACTCAGGGGGACACTGGGGAGGCACTGGGGAGGCACTGAGGGGACACTGGGGAGGCACTGGGGAGGCACTGAGGGGACACTGGGGAGGCACTGGGGAGACACTGGGGAGCATGGGGAGGCACTCAGGGGGACACTGGGGAGGCACTGGGGAGGCACTCAGGGGGGCAATGGGGAGGCACTCGGCTGGGCACTGGGGAGGCACTCAGGGGGGCACTGGGGAGGCACTCGGCTGGGCACTGGGGAGGCACTCAGGGGGACACTGGGAAGGCACTGAGGGGACACTGGGGAGGCACTGGGAAGGCACTGAGGGGACACTGGGGAGGCACTGGGGGGACACTGGGGAGGCACTGGGAAGGCACTGAGGGGACACTGGGGAGGCACTGGGGGGACACTGGGGAGACACTGGGCAGGCACTCAGGGGGACACTGGGGAGGCACTCGGGAGGCACTTGGGAGGCACTCAGGGGGACACTGAGGAGGCACTGGGGAGGCACTGGGGGGAAACGGGGAGGCACTGGGGAGGCACTCAGGGGGACACTGGGGAGGCACTGGGGAAGCACTGAGGGGACACTGGGGAGGCACTGGGAAGGCACTGGGGAGGCGCTGGGGAGAAACTGCAGCCACTGGGGAGACATTGGGGAGGCACTGGGGAGACACTGGGGAGGCACTCAGGGGGACACTAAGCAGACACTGGGGAGGCACCATGGCGGACACTGGGGAGGCACTGGGCAGACACTGCAGGGCAGACACTGGGGTGGCACTTGGGGAGGCACTGGGGAGGTACTGGACATTTCATATCACACACACACCATGATTCACTAGCCCCTCAAAAAAAAAAAAAAAAAAAAAACTTTTTTTTTTTTTTTTTTTTGAGGGGGCTTGGGGTACCCCCTGGCTATGCGTCGCGTACCCCTAGGGGTCCGCGGACCCCACTTTGGGAACCGCTGCTATAGAGCACCGAAGTCTGACGTCACTTTCAGTAGAGGGCGCCAATACACAGGTTCATGTATTTTTTTATTTGCATTGTAATCCCCATAGGGCGATTTTAGGACACTTCATATAAGAACTGTGTTTTAAAAATAAACCGACCACCCCAGCCTTTCTGTCAGGGGAGTGGCTGTGCGTCGTTAATGATGTCCATTCATATTTGATACAGCCAGTTTCTGGAGAAAATGGAATTAATGTGGCCGCAAAAGCCTTGAAACTACATATGAAGGCAATGTCGCTGTATACGTCACGCCCAGCTGTCAACACATTGCGTTCCTGAGATTCCTCGTTGACGTGAGCTCAGCTGGTGGTGACTCGACTCGTACTAACCACGAGACATTAAATATCAATAAAACAAAAAGAAACGTAATTAACATTCAGTTTCTGGTGTGCGACAGGCAGATGCAGCAACCCCGCCTACCCGGAAATGTAATCTCTGGTTACTTTGACTTGTTTCTAACGCTTATTTTGTTACTCTTTAGGGTATATTTGTACATTTCCACCTTCAGTCGATGCTTCATATCCATATGAGTGAAAAGGCCGGGGTGATCGGTTTATTTTTCAAACACAGTTCTTATATGAGGCGATCTAAACCCCCCCTATGGAGATTACAATGCAAATAAAAAGTACACGAACCTGTGGACTGACGCCCTCTACTGACTGACGTCAGGAATTCGGTGCTCTATAGTATGAATGTACTACATATTGTGACCCAGGTCACTCTAAAGCTATCACAACCCTATGAATTTCAAGGTTGTACAAATTCGTACACAATGATTCGGGTCCATTGTGCAGACTGGTTTGCCAGGTTGAAGCGCATTCACAACCATCTCAAGCTCATCCTCCTCAAAAGAGTCCGACATGGCAGGCGTGAAAAAAGTGTCTATTGTTATTGATCAACCTCATTGAAAGGACCTCTTGCTTGGAGCAGGTGGGGAAATCACACACGCACGCACGCGCGCACGCGCGCACAAGCACAAAACGTCCTGCCTTCGTATACCCATGTTCATCTCCGTGTGGTTACTATGGCGATGCGAGGGCCTTGTGTTTTAATCATGACCGACAAGGAGTCACGGGGTCAGGGATGCCAGCGCTCTTGTCTTCTCTTAACGGTCAGGATAACAACTGAGGACCACTCAGATGAGAGGAGGAGGAGGAGGGGGTCAGGAGGTCACCCGGGGACACAAGAGGTAGTTGAAGAGGGGGCATTTGTAAAGGTCAACGTCCTCTCTGCGCAAGAGTAACCTTTATGGATTAGAACCTTGTACGTGGCTCTCCCTATACTGAGGCACCCAGAGAGCACTGCTGCTTATCAGGGGAGTCATCTAGACCTGGAAATACTATTTACTGACATGATGGAAGCAGCGTCGTTTAGGCTTGGAAGGTGCCGCGTTGCTGCTCGCTATCGAGCTGCATTTTTTTCTCTGGTTCTCTTTTGTGTTTTTTTTCTTCCCTTTTCCTTGCTGGATAGTGTATGTATATATTTTGTTTGGAGAAAAAAGAAGAAGGAAGGGGGGGGGGGGGGGGGGGGGGTTGGTATAAGAATAGTGCCTTACTAAACACATGGACATTTAAGGGTATGTAGTCACAGGGATTGATTGGTCATGCCTGAGAGGGGACACATGTACATGATGTAAACGCTGCGGGGTAGCAGGAATTGTACAATTCCACCGTATAGAATGGGGACATTTATGCAATTCCTTTTCATTGAATGGGTGATTCATAGTAGATTGGGTGCAGGTATTATTCCTTTCCATTGAATGGGTGATTCATAGTAGATTGGGTGCAGGTATTATTCCTTTCCATTGAATGGGTGATTCATAGTAGATTGAGTGGTATTATTATTCTGGCGGGCTGCCATCTTGTGTGGAATAAATAAATGAGTGGCTGTGCATGCTTGTGCACCAAAGACAGAAGTTGTCCTTATAGAGAGCCTAAACCTTACAGCCTCGGACGCTAACAGCAGATGTGGTACCAAACCTAAGGACACTTTGTTTATTTTTGGACCACAATTTGTATTATTTCAACTTATATGAGACCATTCCAAGATGACCCATGCATGTTATTCTCCATAGAGAAATTACTTCTGTGAACCAGGGGATGAACGACTGACGTCAGGACTTTGGTAATCTATTATTCTTTTATATAGTTTTGCATCTCCTCTAGTCATATATTGGATTATTTATTGGCTCAGGAATGCGACATAAACAAAAAGCTAAAATTTGGGTGACTATGCCGCCCATTAAATGTGATTTAAGACTTCATGTGGGGCCTTTCTAAGCTACGTGATACTGGCAAGCACTATATCGAATGTGCCACATTTAAATGACTTTAACATGCTGCTAATTCTCAGGCTTTTTCAGTGCTATTCTTATTCTCCTTTCCTTATTTTAGGCAGGCACGCTGTTAGTGAAGCCGGTCCCGCTCTCATACAGCCCACGACCTTAATTGGTTCAACCTACACAGTCTATTTATGCAGACTTGTCATTCACTATTACATGCTCGACATGTCTCGCTGCTAATACACTTGACAGCATTTAAGTGACGCCCCAGCTCCCCCTCCCCCCCAACGCCCCAGCCCCCGCCTGTTAGAGTAGCATTAGGTTATCACTAAGTCAGCATTTCATTCAATATGGTTCACATATAGTCTCTGCCGCTTGGAATGTGTCCAAAACTGTTCATCTGTTATTTTTCAGGATTCTAATTGAAAAGTAGCAAAAGTAGCAGATCTGCATATATATATAGTCAGTATCACTACGCCAGGAGTAGAACAAAAAAAAGTTCTGTGTGACAGAGGGGTCAAAGTTGAAGGAAAGATGTGGTAGAAATAGGTCAACAATACAAATATTTTTTAATGTGGCCCCCAGACCCCAACCAAATGACCGGAACTACTTAATATTCACCAAAACCAGACCAGAACTCCCACCTCCCAACTGCCTCAAGGGTGAGACTTGAAATGTAAACATTGGCATAAATACTTTTTCAAAATGTTACTTAATTTTTTTCCTTTTTTTGGTAAATTATGGTCCCATATATTTCTTTTACATTGTTCATAATTCTACTGGTTGTACTGAGAGAAGACCCAGTGACCCTCGCTGCCCTAGCCTGAATTTTCATTTCGTTTTGCTTATTATTCCGACTAAAAGCCCTTCCCAGGCAGCAGTTTCTGGAATTAAATGGGTGATTGGTTCATACCAACCAATCAGAATAGCAAGAAAGCAGATGGCGTTCAATCATGTGGCTAACCTGGTTGCTAACCAAACAACACAGTCAACGAGTGCTATACTAGCATGTAAACAAAAGCGGTAAAATATGTCGGATGAATAATTATAACACCTGTCGTTTCTGTAAATAAACTATTTATCATAGGTCAATTTAATAGCCAGATTGATATGGTCGTGAATCACAGCAGTGGGGGCAGCCATGTTTGTTGTTTGACGCTGTTGAGTGACGGGGCTGATGGCCAATCAGCTGCTGCGATCAGATGGAGACTGACGCCGCCGTATGCAGAGTCACCAGACCTGAATACAGATATATTTTTAATGACAGCAGCTATTATTTGTATGTCAATGCAAACTTACCCGAGTCACCATTCCCAGGTCTAAATCTATCAGGTCTGCCACTGCTGGCTGCTGAGTCGCTTGTTGTTGTTGTTGTGATGGTTCAAGTTGTTGTTGTTGTAGAAAGGGATTATAGTGATGAGGATGATGTTGAGGATGAGGATGAGTCTGTTGATGGCCGTTCTGTAACCACAACCAGTTTGTTACATGAGTGATATGATGGGTGAGATGGGAACATATAGGTGTGTACTGCTCACACACATGCAC
>NC_139701.1:7920059-7992559 GCF_964188405.1 Protomyctophum parallelum | reverse complement strand
CCCGATTGTTTGTGACAGAAGGTCTCAGTTGGAACCTGCGGTACACATGCCATCATTCAGTGCACACACACACACACACACACACACACACACACACACACACACACACACACACACACACTTCTATCTCATCTAATTCGGCTGTCTATTATAAACTTGTCTGTCTGTTCAGATGACAGTGAACCTGCCTGGTAATACGATTAACTACAACACAGTTCCGTGTTCGGAGAAATAGCGGATTGAATTTCAGTGATCTGAGAGGGACAAACACCGGTTATCTTTACTCCTATAGTAATCGAGTGGTGTACTGAGGGGGGTTATACACACGGCATTCCGAAGCTCGCTATTCCGACGCATCAAAATTCCGTCTCACCCACATTGCTAAAGCCTGTCAGGGCGAAAAGCCACACTGAGAGTGGGCAAAAGTGGACATGACAACATCATCCTACAGTTCTGTAACCTCGCCTTGCTAAACAACAAGCAGCCTTCATGGTCTCTCTCCAACATCATCGTCGCCTTGCTAAACAACAAGTAGCCTTCATGGTCTCTCTCCAACATCATCGTCGCCTTGCTAAACACTAAGCAGCCTTCATGGTCTCTCTCTAACATCATCCTACCTCGCCTTGCTAAACAACAAGCAGCTTTTATGGTCTCTCTCCAACGTCATCCTACCTCGCCTTGCTAAACACCAAACAGCCTGACATAATGAACTCTCTCCAACATCATCCTACCTCGCCTTGCTAAACACCAAGCAGCCTGACATAATGGTCTCTCTCTAACATCATCCTACCTCGCCTTGCTAAACACTAATTAGCCTTTATGGTCTCTCTCCAACATCATCGTCGCCTTGCTAAACACTAAGCAGCCTTCATGGTCTCTCTCCAACATCATCCTACCTCGCCTTGCTAAACACCAAGCAGCCTGACATAATGAACTCTCTCCAACGTCATCATACCTCGCCTTTCTAAACACCAAGCAGCTACAACCGTATGATCCTAAACCGGATACGCCACGCCATCGACCCTCAACCGAGGGAGAACCAAAACGGCTTTCGAGAAGGGAGAACCACCGTGGCCCAGATCTTGGCCATAAGGAGAATCATCAAGGAGGTTAAAAGGAACAACCTAACTGCCGTGTTGTGCTTTATTGACTTCAAAAGGGCATTTGACTCGATTCACATGAGGCACAATGATGAAAATGGTAAATGGTGCATTTATCCAAGGCGCTTTGCATAGATTGTGCATTACATTCACCCATTCACACGCACATTCATACACCGATGGCGGCGGAAACCATGCAAGGCACCAACCAGCACATCAGGAGCAATAAGGGGTTCAGAGTTTTGCTCAAAGACACATCGACACTAACTCTGGGGGAGCCCGGGATCGAACAGGCAACCTTGCAGTTACCATCCAGCCACTCTACCCCTGAGGCACCGCTGCCCATGAAGATCCTTAAGGCCTACGATGTCCCTCCCAACTTACTCCGGGCAATAGAGACCATGTATGCAGGAACAAGGGCCAATGTGGTGACCCCAGATGGCAACATTGAGGAGTTTGACATCTTGGCTGGGGTACTGCAAGGGGATACCCTAGCCCCCTTCCTCTTCGTCATAGTCTTGGGCTACACGTTAAGAAAGGCCATCAATGGACGAGAGCAGGACCTTGGCCTCAATATAACACCAAGGAGGTCGAGGCGACACCCAACAGTAGTCCTGACAGACTTGGACTACGGGGACGACATCAGCCTGCTCTCTGACCACGTGGAACAAGCTCAGGAGCTCATGACCAGAGTGGAATCAGAGTGTGCCACGGTTGGCCTCCGGCTGAATGCCAAGAAAACTGAAGTAATCACGTATAACATCCCATCAGAGCATCCACCTCTGACAACAACAGGAGGCACTGCTTTGAAGGAAGTCAAGGACATCAAGTACCTGGGCTCATGGGTCAACTCACCCGAACAAGACCTGAAAGTGAGAAAGGCACTTGCATGGAGGGCCTTGAACGGCATGGCCAGTGTATGGAACTCCAACCTCCCCTGTCAAACCAAACTCAGCTTCTTCTATGCAACGGTGAGTCTGCTCTCCTATACGACAGTGAATGCTGGACCTTGAAGCCAACCCTGCAGAAGTCTCTCGATGGGTGCTACACCAGAATGCTGCGTGCATCACTCAACATCAGTAAGAGCACACATGTTACCAACACAAATCTGTATGATGGAATACCAAGGGTGAGCTAGAAAATAGCAACCAGGAGAATGATACTAGCAGGACACTGCCAAAGACCCAAGAGCTGCCAGCCAGCAAACTAGTGCTGTGGGATCCAAAACACGGGCACCGGTCACGAGGACGTCCCACGCTAACATATGTGGATGTACTCAAGAACGACGCAGGAGCGCAACATACCAACGGACTAGCCAGATGAATGGAGAACCGGGATGGCTGGAAGCAACGATAGAGGGCTCTCTATCTGAGGACGACCTAGAGAGTCGCTAACCTTAACCCACATTAATAAAGCCTGTCGCTAACCCTAACCGCACGTGGAAGCCATGTACTCGGAATGGCGGTGCGTCGGAATGCCACCTGTATTCGGTCGCATACCCCCATCTGAAGAGACTCTTTACGTAAAATAATCTTTCAGAAGTGGCATAGATACAGATACAGATCATAGAGTATATATATCTATAGAGAAGACACCCGAGTTCTCCTCCCATCCACTTGCATTGAGTTGCTCAAAAGCGCATGAGGCGGATTCACTCCTCCTTCCTGGTAGGAACAGAGTGCATTCTGGGACGGATTGCAATGGTGAGTGGCCCCAAACACATGAACGCGCTGCCGTTGAACACGCACGAGCGTCGTCAATCGTGAACGTGTACAATGATAGTCAACGGACAGCGGCGTTCATGTGTTTGGGGCCAGGCTGCAATACCTTCATTCGGCCACTATGTCCATTTCGCCTCAAGATTTCCTCTGGGTGCCTTCTCTATAAATATATATACTCTAAGATACAGATACACACCGAAGCAGAAGCCGATCCAGATACTGTATCAGTTCAGGGAGCTAGCAGGAATACTGCGATGCCTCAACGCTGTAAGCTGCTTAGCAATGCTGGGGATAATGTACCCTCTGAGAGGACTGGTACTATACACCGCCCTACACTGTTACTCCTCATAGACTGTTGTCTGTTGGAGTGGTGAGGGTGAATCCTGAACAGTAACAAATTTGGACATATGAGGTTTCCACCCCCGACAGAGACGATATGCAAGTTTATGTGTCTGTGTCCGTGCCCGGGCGCGTATCCGACTATCCGTGCGTGTGTGCCGAAAGGCTACCGTCCGTGTTAAGTGTTCAGATGGGTGGGCCTACTCAGTGTGTTCAGATAGGTGGGCTGCGTGCATTCGCTGTTTTAACATCATGTGAGGCGGCGTGATGAAGAAGAGACACCCACACACAGAAGCTGCACGCACACAGGCACGCACGCACACACACACACACGCACGCGCGCGTGCACACAAACGCACACACACGCACACACACGCGCATAATAGCGGACAGCAGGACTGTTTATTATCAGTGTGGGAGTTATTAGCAGATTAAATCAGGGAGCAATTTAACTAGCATCTTTATAGAATGATAAAGACAGGCTGAGTTATGGCAGCCTGACACAGTGGTCGAGTCAAGGTCACGTTTAGAAGCACCAGGATTTGAGCAAATAACAGGGGATATACACACATTTTCACACACACATACGCACACGCACACACACGCACACATGCACACACACACACACACACACACACACACACACACACACACACACACACACACACCTGCTGCGTATATGACACATTCTCGCATGAGAAATCGCAGGGGAGAGACTGTTAAACATACAGGAACAGTATAACAGGAGGGACTCGTAAGCAGAAACCCAGCATGCACATTTTGTGTCCACACACAGTATTATATGTATAATTCATAACCATTAGAGAACGATACGGCAGTATATGACAGAATGTTGCATTCCGCATGCGATCCGTGATAAGATGGTGCGTGCAGGGCTCACGCTGGATCCAACCAGCTAGCGGCGGACCGTAACGGAGCATGCTTCATCACAGCCAGCTGACGCGGCATGCAATTTCACACGCACGCATGTACGCACGCACGCACGCACAAACACACACGCACGCACGCACAAACACACACGTTTGTATTTCTATACGTTTTGGGACAAGCGTTGAAAATAGCCAGGAAAACAGATAATCTATTCCGGTGCGCGACACCGTTGTGTGAACTAAGCATAACTCCAGTCCTATATGAACCTATATGATAGCCTCTAAATGTCTATGTCGGAATAATTTCCTAATAGTATTGTAAACCTATAAATAATTGTTATTTCTTTCCTCTTGTGAGGACCAGGAACATGGCCCTCAATTCTAATATCGTTGCCGTCGGGCAGAAACCTCTTATCTCCAGTGTTTCCCTATCCCTGATCAGACCCAGAGTGTCACACAAAGGTATCTAAAGTAACAGATCCGCGAGTGACACATTTCGAGCTTGTGGATCTGCTACTTTTTGCTGTTTTAGAATTTAAATCGCGTAAGCGCTTTGAGGTTTGAGGTTTCCACCCAACGCAGACGCCATACTGTACTTGTGGGGACTTCGATCTGGCCCTCACGATTATAGTAATACAAACGCACACGCGCACGCCACTTGCATACACCAATCACAAACATGTTCAGACACATTCACTTCGCCCTATCTCATCCATACAGAGGAGACATCACAGAGCACAATGTCCACCAACCACAACAAGATTCACGTTACATCAGCCACAAGCAGTAGCAGAGCACACAGCGCACAGCATGGGTCCCAGCAAACCTCTCAGTGAAGAACCACTGGATGGCTGACTGGTTGTATAGTAAACATGACAGAGCAAGACAAAATGCAACCTAGAAAATGGGCTCTGTAATTCAGAAACTATGATTTTACAATGTTTATTTTAAGATATTAAAAGAAAGGAACATCAGCTTCAAGTCTAAGCCACCTGAACCATGCATATTCTAAGCCACCTGAACCAGTGGCTTAGAATTCGGCTAATGTTCCCCAGTCAGAATATGCATATTCTGACTGGGGAACATTAGCCGAAAATAGCCAATCTACAAGCTAACGACGCCTCACAGCCGTGAGAGCAGTTGTGAGCTTGTATTGGCTATTTCCCACAAAGACAAGGTTTGAGGGGGGAATAGTACGGAGCCAATAAAGGTCAAATTTCTTATTGAGGGTTTAAGTGGCCAAAGCTGTGCTGGTCCAGGGACTCTCAGTGTCCCTTTAGGGGGTTGTAAATATTGACCCTTGCAAGTCTGTAACTCTGACAGTGTAGCCTACAAATGGAGCAGGTCCATTTGGTTCCATTTATACACTATCAGAGTTGAAAGCTTGACATATACAAGTCTGAAAATCAATGGACTAGAGGGTTCCATTAAAATATATATTATAATAATAATAAAAAATGAATCAAGACAGCAGAGTAAAAGGAAGGCTGAGAGGTTTGTCTGAGCGGGGGGGGGGGGGGGGGGGTCGGGGGTTACAGGCAGACACATGGTCACTCACTGGGTGTCGCTTGGGGACGTCATACACCCCCTCCTTCTGCTGACTGGTGGGAACCTATACGGTGCAACAATGAGTCAGACAACAAGCCCTAGAGAGAACAACCTGGCATAGCAGCACCCTATAGGAATAGGATACACACATATCTAAACACACGCGCCTCAACCATATTAACAGTCCGACTCCATTAACGATTCATATATAATATATATGCAACAAACCGTATTGCATGCATTAGTGTTTCTCAAAATGTGGTCCAGGGAGGGACCCTCTATATGTTACTTGAGGGCGTTCCAACTGGACACTTTAGGCCTATTCATAGTTGAGTTGTCTGTGAAACCACCGTTTCGGTGGTCACCTGGTGGTCACCAGAACAGTGGTTTTGATGAGATGATGTTCATAGTCTATCACCGTGCTCATATCTCCTACCCTCCATGGCCAACACTTTTCCATTCCATTCCATTGATTTCCCTCTGCTTTCTCTCTCTCTACTGCCTGTCTGCCTCTATTCTATTCCTTTCTGTTTCTTTCCTATTCTATTTCTGTCGCAGTCTTTATGATTTCATTCCTTTGTTCTATAGTTCTCGTTTCAGTAGTTTGTGCGTTTTTACGTCTGCAGGTCACCTCGCAAAACTAGCCTGGGTTCCAGCCTCAATTTGTAACTCTGAATGTAGAATCTTTGTACACTCAAAGATAAAAAAATAAGACAATAAGATATTTTTTACTGTGTAAAAGACAGCTTATGAGATCATTCGGAGCACACTTTGCGTGGCAACATTTAGATGTATACCTATGTTACTGTCTGTGTGTGTGTCTGTATGTGCGTGCGTATGTGCCTGCGTGTGCATGTGCGTGTACATGTGTGTGCGTGTGCGACGCGCACATGTGTATCTCTGCATGTGTGTGACATCCATACACGTACGCCTTTGGCGTGTCAGTGATAATCTGAATTAAAATCTGCAGGGGTGTAGAATGCATCCCTAGTTAATCACCAGGCCATCATCATCAGTCTGGCGTGATGGACTGTCTTCCTCTACTGTACATCGCTCCGACTGTGCCTCGTTCTCCTCCTATTGTGTCTCTCTCGGTCTGGCTCGCCCGCCTACCTCTTTGTCTTTCCGTTTCACTCTGTCTAATAAAGAATGCCGTCGACGTCGGGTGGAAACATCTCCGACGCCGCTCCCTTTTTATTATTATTTTCACGTATTTTGTGCGACACTCTTATATTACGCCGAAGTGGGGTCGTCATACGAGGTTTCAGCTCCCGACAGCGACGATTGTATAAGAGCCGAGCTGCTTATCGGCACCCGCGGACGTGCAATAACTCAGGTTGTCACGCACACAGGGAGACGTGTAATATCTCCCGTGTCTCTCACACACAAAGGCAGACCGACCCGACGGCGCGTGGAATGAGGAGGAGGAGGGATGGGAGGGGGCTAAGAAGACACAGCCTGTTATGTTGTTTGTGACATTTCTGAAGAGGTAGTCACTCTTTGAAGTTCCATGGCTCCTTTGTTGACCGTACGGCGTACAGCGTTGTAGATATAGAGTAAAGTGAAGAATGCATCGACAAAGGTGTTGATGTCCGACTTCTAACAGAGCCCGTCCTGTCTACTATCCTCTAGTGTTGTGACGCCCGCTAGAGGTTCTTTTGAAATGGTTCTGACTTTTGTGTGAACGGGAACAAGTTCGGTCACTTCCACAAAATGCTGTTGTTCCTCGAGTTGTTCCATTTGTGGAAAGCGTTGATCACGGTTCAGTCAGACATTATGACTGGCTGAAGAGTGACGCTATACCGTTGCGCATTGGACTAAAGTGCGCGAGGAGGGTGGAGCTAGAATCAAATCTCATTGATTGATTCCCCAAATATAAGGAACAAAGTGTATCAGTTCAATAAGGGACACCTCTTTTAGTTTCCAAAATAATGGACGATTCTTGTATTTCTTTTTTCTTTTAATTTATTTTTTGCGGCTTTCGCCTTTATTTCATATTTTTTATAGAGGGACAGACAGTAGGCTGACAGGAAATGGGGGGTAGAGATGGGGGAGTGGCATGCAGTAAAGGCCGTCAGGCCAAGGTGCCTGGACCGCTGAGCCACGGCCCAGGCCCAAATCTTGTATTTCAAGTGACGTTTGGCAACCCTGAACCTCATTCCCTTGTTTACTGTTTATTTCCAGAAGCCTAGCCATCATTATCTGTACAGCCGCTCCTCTGTGGTGGCGTGTAATAGGCACCAGTGTTCCAGGCACCGTGTTCTGTGTGTGTGTGTGTGTGTTTGTGTGTGTGTGTGTGTGTGTGTGAATGCATGTGTGCATAATTTCTCTGTGCACTGTTGTGTGTGTGTGTGTGTGTGTGTGTGTGTGTGTGTGTGTGTGTGTGTGTGTGTGTGTGTGTGTGTGTGTGTGCGTGCGTGCGTGCGTGCGTGCGTGCGTGCGTGCGTGCGTGCGTGCGTGCGTGCGTGCGTGCGTGCGTGCGTGCGTACCAGCACTCGGTCTATTTTCAATCCATTTTATTTAAAGATCAAACAAGAGGCTTGGTGATTAATCTTTCTTTCCTCCCCGTGTTTCTTTCATCTCCGCGGGTAAGAAAAAAAAAGGAAAAAAAGGAGGAGTGGGTTTGCCTTTCCATGCAGGCCAAGAATAACCTCCCCTCCCCCCTCCCCTCCACACCACCATCCTATATCGCCCCTTCCATCCCTCCAAAGGCCTCCCCCCATGACAGCCAGGATAGCATACATAGGGTACACAGCCCATGGTTGGGGAGATCCCCGGGGTGGGTCTCTTCCAGTCTACACAGAGCCTCCGCTAGACAAAACAAAAGAGCCTGTCACCTTTTCTACGTCTCTCGTTCCCCATTGTCTTTTATCTTGCGATTTTTCTAAACTGGCCGTTTCTCCTCTTGTTCCATAGCGGAGGAGAAAGACATACGTGGTGAATGTTCCTGGACACAAACAGAGCCACGGTGTGTTATTCATCTCAATGGAAGCTAGACGTATACTGTAGCTGCCGGCCCCTGCAGGGCAGATGGCACCATGACAATCTGCTTCATTAAAATGGTCTTTAAAGGTTTCCTTTGCAAAGGTTGAGGTGTTGTATCACACGCCTCACGTATTGCAGTTGTCGGGCAGAAACCTTGTATCTCCAAATGTCTACTTTCTTCCTACAATGTCCATATGTTCTATTTCCTTTGAAAAGTCGTGGTTTTGGAAGGTTTGCACCCGACATCGATGATATGCTGAATGCTGTGTGTGTGTGTGTGTGTGTGTGTGTGTGTGTGTGTGTGTGTGTGTGTGTGTGTGTGTGTGTGTGTATGTGCTTGCTCGTGTGCGTGTGTGTGTGCGCACGCATGTATGCATCAAATGGGAGTCATGTGATGCAAGTGGTTGTGTTTGACATGTAGCAGATCCGCCCGAAATGTCACATTATAATAGATTATAACGTTACAATAGAAAAACGTTAAAAAAACAACAACAAAAAAAACCCCATCGGAATACGAACAGACCCAAGCTTGGCATTTCATTGCCAGTGACGTCTGTCACTCACAATGACTCCAACCAATCAGACACAAACGCTCATCTGTGGGATACCTGATAAATGCTCTCCTCTGATTGGTCACGGATGGGTTCGTGTCCCGCCTCAAAGACTATGTACTACAACCATCAGCAGCAGGAGAGCAGAGGAGACAAGGAAGAAAGGAGACAAGGAAGTGGAACAAGGACGTCAGCAGAGAGAGAAACAGTGTAGGAAAGGGCAGAGGTGATTAGTTAAAAAAACACACAAGCTGTCAGGAGGTACAGTGATAGGTTAGCAGAGAGAGAGAGAAGCACACATCCCACGCATGCTGAGAAGATCTGCAGAACATATTTAAACAGCTTCGTAGACTTACAGAGAAAAATACACTCACTCTCATGTACACACACACACACACACACACACACACACACACACATACACACACACACACACACACACACACACACACACACACGCATGCGCACAAGTACAAATGCACATGCTCATATATGTTTATAGACAACTCACGCACACATACATCACAGAAAGATCTAATATAATAAGTCTCGGCTTGAGTTTATTCAATACCTGCCGACATCCAGCCATCTACACATCAGCCAACCAATCACACACTGTCAATGTCACCATGACAGGGCCCACACAGTGCACGCACGCACGCATGCACACGCACACGCACACGCACACGCACACGCACACGCACACACACACACACACACACACACACACACACACACACACACACACACACACACACACAGTGAGGTTCAAGCTGATAGGGTATAAGAATGCAGCCGGGCTACAGAGAGGGGTTTAGAGATATACAGCAGAGAATCTGATTGGTCAAGGTAAAGAATGTTACCTGGTAGACGGGATCTTCAAGGTCCTCCTCCAGTATTGTCTGGGGGTTTGTCAGCAAGCGGGGGGCGGGGCGGAGAAATAGATCAATGAGGGAGGTGAAGTAAGAGAGAGGAGAGAGAGAGAAGAGGTGGACAGAGTTACGGCGGAGGAGAGGACAGTGTGGGCACACAACAGCGCAGCAGAACAATCCTGTTACGGTAATCGTTCGGCACACATACAGTATACTGTAGACACACAGACAGAGAGAGAGAGAGGTTACGGAATGAGTTTGTCGCTGTCGGGCAGGAAACTCTTATTCTAACTGTTTGTGCTGCTGTGTTTTTCCTAACTTAACGTTATTCTTGATCACACTACAGCATTACACCAAAGCAACAAGCTCAAGCTTGTAAAAACTAATCTAAAAGTTTTGGACATATTATGAGGTGTCCACCCGCCAGAGACAAACCTAAAAGCAGATAGAGGAGCCAACGAGATGAAGGAGATGTGGACACGCTGCTAGCAAAGCGCTAACACTGGCGTGGAAGTGGAGGCACCGGCTGGCTTTAATGTGTTGCTTTCAACACTTCCTAATATAGTCTCACTGACTCTCACTGCTAACGATACAGTATCTATGCGATGAGGTGGAGAGGAGAAAGCACAATGGATAAACTAAACCCAGTAGATGATGTGCAATATTTCACGATAAAAGCATAACATTGCGGCACACATGTTAACAGGGAGAGTTTGGGCTATATGAGAAAGCCTCGCCCAACCATGTGGCTCATTGATCATCATAAGGAGCCTGTTTCTGTAGCGTGAGGCAGCTTCATGTACAAGTACACCTCCTGGACATGACGCTGGCATGTCACAGGGACTTACCCCCAAACCAGCCCTTGATGCTGAGGGCATTGCATGTGTCCAATGTTGTTATCGTCTTTGGTATGACCCCATGCCCTGGGAATCGAACCCTGATCTCCCAATCTCACGGTGGACATGCTCTAAAGCACAAAGCCACTCAGCTGGTGCCATTTTGGCCATAAAGGCCTCATAAATAACAATAATAGAGTACAAATGGATGCCAGTCACAGGTGGCTGAAGGGTGAAACTCTGTACCTGATAGACGGCCTGCTCACACTGCTTGTCCTTCTGAGCCTTCTTCTCCAGCTCCTCTCTCTGCTTGATCTCATATATGAGCTGGAACAGATCCCTGAGGTCCAGGATCACTGGCTCCGCCTGCACACACACACACACACACACACACACACACACACACACACACACACACACACACACACACACACACACACACACACACAGTTACACTAACACTCACAGAGGCGGTGACAAGTGCAGTTGTCAGCACCTTTTCTTGTCAGCGTGCCGAGAGGAGTGAGAACAAGCCGGCGGTGATGATAACTCACACACCCTTCCCTTGGCTTATTGTCACAGTGCACAACAAGCCCTCTTACCGGGGGGGACACACCTGGACCTTATAGAGCGGTGCAGTCCCTCCCCCTTTCAGAACAACGAACGGCCCAGGAAATGAAAACATAATGCATTTCCCCATAGGCAGTTTTTATTTTATTTATTTAAAGACCTTTTAAGCGTCGTACGAAGCCAACTCTTGTCGTGACAAATCATGACAACACACACAATATTTTGGACCAAACAAATAATTACAAAGAAGAAAAACAACAAAAAAAGTTTGGCCCGAAATATTGTGTGTGTTGTCATGATTTGTCACGACAAGAGTTGGCTTCGTACAACGCTTAAAAGGTCTTTAAATAAATTAAATAAAAACTGCCTATGGGGAAATGCATTGCGTTTTCATTTCCTGGGCCGTTCGTTGTTCTGAAAGGGGGAGGGACTGCGACCGCTCTATAGTCACAGTGCACAACAAGCCCTCTTACCGGGGGGGGACACACCTTAGACTATACAGTATATATTAATAGAGACGGCACCGGATTTCTCCTCCCGTCCACTTGCATTAAGTTGCTCAAAAGAGCATGAGGCGATTTCACTCCTCCTTCCGGGTAGGAACAGTGCATTCTGGGATGGATTGCCCCAATAACATGAACGCGCTGGCCGTTGACTATCATTGCGCCGTTTGTGCGCGTTCACGTATGAAACATTTGTTCACGTGTCATGGGCCCAATAATATGAACGTGCGCAATGATAACGGACTAGCGCTGGATCGAGCTGCAATGACAAATTGGGCCACTATGTCCATTTCGCCTCAAGGTTTCCTCTGGGTGCCTTCTCTATTAAACTCTAAGGGACACACCTGGACCTTATTGTCACACCACACAACAAGCCCCTTACTGAGGAGACACAGGATCATACGACACAACAAACCCTCTTAGGGGACACACCTGTACAATTATTGTGCTGAGCCAAGTGCGCCGTGAGGCCAGGCTTGCTTTGGAAATGGCTTTCACACAGAGGACTTGGGAGTGAAACGCCGTGAGAGTTTAGTCCAGAATTGGCCAGTTAAGTGCCAGAATGGAGGTTGTTATCTCACATCAAAGCACTATAGTTATTTTCCATTTACAGCCCAAAAACTCTGTGCTAAAAGACTCTCATAAAGACAGCACTGTCTCTGCCCATTTACACCCCCCTCTCTGTCCCTGTCGCTCTCTCTCGCACGCACGCACGCATGCACGCACGCACGCACGCACGCACGCACGCACGCACGCACGCACGCACGCACGCACGCACGCACGCACGCACGCACGCATGCACGCACGCACGCACACACACACATTGTACTCTACTCATTTGTAGTGACTTGGAGGGGAGAGCTGTTGAACATCAAACAGTACAAGCCGGTTTCGTAACCGCACTTTAGTGCTCATTATGTATCACATTTAGAACCGCACGCCAATTTTTGGGGATAATAGTGCATCGACTTACTGTACATACATTCCATATCACGTTATCCTAACCCTAAAAGATTAAAGCGAATGCCACAGGTATATTTATGTTGGCATGGTACAATATGCTACAGAGCAGACGGCAACGTACGTGTTTCGGCATCAAGCCTTCATCGTTGTGTACTGCGGGCAACGGACCTGTTGACTAAGACTAAGACTAAAGACTAAGTCAACTAAGGTTTTTCAGAAGACTAAATAGGACCAAGACTAAATGGTGTTATTCAAAAGACTAAGACTAAGACTAAATCAAAATATTGTGAAAAAAGTAACACTGAGAACGGATGTGTCCCATTTATAGTGTTTAGTTTTTGTCAAATCCCTAAGCTAATAATTTACTGACTGTCTGAGTCTCCGTCAAGTCTGCTTTAAAACAAACCTTATGAAACTCTAGTAAAAAAAAAAATAATAATTGGGGTCAATTACATTACATACAGTACATGCATTCTCCAATCAACTGGTTTGAAGTCCAACACACACACACTATAGATGGAATAATAGGTCTACATTATTGTCTCTGTTGGGAGGAAAGGTCAAATGTTACTATTCTTTAGGCAAAAGTATAATTATAGTATATCCATATCCGCAAGCTCGGAATGCGGCGCATACTGTTGATGCTTTTGTGTGACGCTGTACGATCAAGTAAATTCATTACGAACATGGCTCCCTTCTGGCTCCAAAACTGTGGAATGCACTTCCCATTGCAGTCAGAACTGCAGCATCACTCCCAATCTTCCGCCGTAGTCTGAAAACCCACCTTTTCAGACTCCATCATGGCCCATAGCACTTACCCCACCCCCTTAGATAGCATTTCTGTAGACTTAGATAGCATTTGATACAGACTTCTAGCATATTATGTAGACAGCACTATAATTGCATTGTATATAGTCATAGCACGTCATAGTACATATGTATAGCATAGTAGTATAGATGTATAGTTTATATGTATAGCTTCATTATATAGATATGCCACTGTTACTTTCTTAGTTTACGCATGTTTACGCATGTTTCTTGATAAATGTTTTTATGTGATGTATTCCCATGTATTCCCATGCTTTTTTGTTCTTGCTTAATGTAAGTCGCTCTGGATTAAGAGCGTCTGCTAAATGCCTAAATTGTAAAATTGTAAATTGAACATGGAGATGTGAGGTTTCTGTCTGACAGTGACAACATAAACCATTCAATTGAGAAAATACTTTCCAAGACCTTGGTGAGTCTGTGGAGTTATAGTAAGTAGACATTTTATACCACACTTTTACTTGTAACAGAGTGTTTCTATACATTGGGGTAGCCTATTGATCATTTAACTTGGAGTTGTTTTTGTTTTTAAATCACACCTGTGCGAACTGAGCGGTGCAAATGTAGCTTTTAGCGTAGGTTCAATAAGGAAGATCTTAACCAACGCATTAATTCGGCCTTTCAGCACTATCGTGGCTCATCATTATCTGTTCTCAAATCCTAGCAATTTGCAGCAGCCAATCGGGTGATTCGACTCCGCCTTTAAATATCTCTGCCTCTGACACCTCTCCATTCTCCTTTCAGTCTGCAACAAGCAACCCACCTCCATCCCCAACTCCACCTTTACATCTAGTGTTGAGAAGGAAGGAGGGTCATCTGCTCAGCTGCCACCACCAGCGTCTAGACTCCAATGCTCCAATGGGGGGGTTCTCCCTATTAAAAGCTAATATTATTCAATAAATGCAATTGGAGTCTAATCCCCAAAATAATGCTCTGCCATAATTTTGCCTTTGCCATTTTGCTAAACTGCTGCCAAAATCTCTCCAATAAACATTTGCTTATTCTGCTTATTGAAGTATACGTTTATTGTTGGGTGAGAGAAGACACTGTGCGTGCGTGCGCGCGCGTACATGTGAGTGTGACTGTGTGTGTGTGTGTGTGTGTGTGTGTGTTTCTGTGTGTGTACTTTTGGTATATGAGAGTCAGACGTGGCACAAGTTCAGGCCCTGCAGGATGGATGTGCCATTAGATGTGGTGACACGCACTCAAACCCTTCATCGACTTGCTATGGGAAATCAATATGGTCTACGGAGGGAGAGAGAGAGAGAGAGAGAGAGCCAGCTGGAGCCAGACTCTACAAGCTTCCCCGTACAGACACAACACAACAGCAGCAGTCACCACGATGATAATAACAACAGGTCCAAGATGGGGTCACTCAATATCTGACGAGTGAATGCACACAAACACAGAGCGGTACACACGCGCGCACACACAGAAAGGCAATAAGAGACATACGCGTCAAGGACCACGCAGAAAGACACAGTACTAGTACACGTGTGCACACACAAACGTGCACACATACAGTACTCAGTGGAGCTCTAGAGAATAAGCTGCTGTATTTATTATGATAAACACGTTCAAATTTAAGGGCCTTCATCTAAATGTTAAGAGTTATCGAGACACACACGTTATCCTATACAGAAGAACACACAAATGTTAATTCATGCAAACACGTACTGTACATTTTTGTCCATACAGACATACAATAAGGCACAGTAGAGGAGATACTTTTACTCCTCTGTGTAAATGTATTCTGGTTTTGCATCTGATTGTAATTATCCATGTGACAAATTATAAAATGTGGCTTTGCAGCGCACTATTTCTCTGTGTGCTGATGCATCTTTGACTGTCACTGAGGCGTTGTTGTGTAGGCCTAGAAAAAGCCAGTGTATTAATCAAAACGGTTATTAGTGCCAAAGGACGATTCAAAGATTGGACAGGACTTTTTCTCCCCATTTTTGTCGTTGTACGAGCCTAATGGGTGGAAATATCTCAAATGTGTTTCTTGGTGTTTATGTGACCATGATTATTATTACAAAACATACATTAACAACCTCAGCCCTCATACAGCCCACATTTCCAGAGAAAACCTTCTTTCTAGTACTTTTGTTACTTTAAGTACATTTTGATACCAATACTTTTGTA
This sequence comes from Protomyctophum parallelum, assembly GCF_964188405.1. NCBI lineage: Eukaryota > Metazoa > Chordata > Actinopteri > Myctophiformes > Myctophidae > Protomyctophum > Protomyctophum parallelum. Next base: position 7,976,711 of record NC_139701.1, on the reverse strand, counting down.
GGCCTACTTTTACTCAAGTTCATTTTGAATCCCAGACTTTTACTTGCAACAGAGTATTTCTACATTGAAGCATTGATAATTCTGTAAAAACAATGTTGTACCTTTTTCCACCACTGGTATTAGACCAGCCAAACTATCAACACATCAGCCAGGTCCAGCTTGGGTTCAAAGTTCATACCCAGTAGCGAGTATTAGACAGTGCTTCTTTAGAGAAACTGATTCCTCTCCATACACAGCTGTGTGTTTTATCACTGCTGTTGTATCACTGGCCGGTGAGTCAGTAGGACTCACCTGCCAGTGAGAAGGAGCCCCCACCGGGAGGATGCAGAGCCTCCGTCCTACTCCTCCTCCCGCCCAACACTCCCCGCTGACAGGTGCCGCCCCAGCCCAAAGGAGTACATGTATAGTGAGTGACACACATCACTCTCCAGCCCAAAGGAGTACATGTATAGTGAGTGACACACATCACTCTCCAGCCCAAAGGAGTACATGTATAGTGACTCAGTGACACACATCACTCTCCAGCCCATAGGAGTACATGTATAGTGACTCAGTGACACACATCACTCTCCAGCCCAAAGGAGTACATGTATAGTGAGTGACACACATCACTCTCCAGCCCAAAGGAGTACATGTATAGTGAGTGACACACATCACTATATTATGTCTCTAAATGTTTGTATGTCTCTAAATGTTTTGATGAATTGAACAATGTGGACCCTCTTGTAAACAAGTGTAATGCTTAATTGGGTCGTCCACTCACAGTTAACAGTCTTTGTATTGAGTTTGTGCTTAAAATGTACTGTAAATTCCACAAACTGTTAATAAATATTTCAATCAATCAATCAAAACTCTCCAGCCCATAGGAGTACATGTATAGTGAGTGACACATATCACTCTCCCCTGAACACGGGCCAAGTGTGTTCGTGTAGACGCTCGACAAAATCCTCAAGTTAAGGAGTTGTTTCTGTTCTGTTATTGTGTTGTATGCACGCACGCACGCACACACTCACACTCACACACAAACACACACTCACATACGTGTACATCAACTGACACACAGGCTAACACACTAACCGACTGAGCGGTCTTGATTGCCACAAAGCGGTGGTTCCCTTCCTTCCCGCAGACGTAGCCGAAGGCTCGGTGGTCCGTGATGTCCTTGGCGATGTAGGAGATCTCATGCACCGCATGGTGGTGCTGAAGGACCTGGGAGGGGGGAAGAGGGGGGTGTTAGATGAGTCATTAATACAAAGTTATAAACATCTCTAAATTCTCTATACGCAAGTAGGCCTACATCTTCGCTGAGAAAAGCCGATCTAATTGCTACTCTGTGAAAGGTTTCCCCTACAATACGGATGCTGAGGTTTAAGTGCTTAAGATGTAAAGATATAAGCAGGTAACAGCAACTCAACAACATTACAACAACACCCTGCCTTCACCCAGCATCCATCCGCACACTGACACAGGTTTGAAATGGACACTTTTAAATGACTGCACACAGAAGGACCATAAAACTGGGGTGCCGCAGGCCGGGTGCCACGTCTCTGCAGCAGCAACTGTTACGCAGCCACCGACTGCTGCACACGTCAGTAGAGCCAGAATAAACAACTATAAAAAACACACAGTCAAATCCAGTGTTAATAGAATCAGAGAGATTTGTATAGACTCTCTGAGCTATGGTTTGTCAATTGCCAACACTATCAATTTTAGGACGGTTATTTTGTGACTACATTTATTTTTTCTTGTTGCCATTTTTAACCGTGAGCCAAAAACAGAAAAATAGCAGATCTTCAAGGTGCTATGACGTGTTGTGGGCTTATAGCTCTGCTATTTTAACACCGCCAGTTACAATAGGAGGCGTATAGGTGGGTGGCCATTGCCAGTGAAATGTACGACAAGATCAGATGAGAAGAGCTCTTCTTGTTATGTTTGAACCGGAAATAAAAATCTGCCATTCCGCGCCATGATCACAAGCTGTGTTCTGATTATTTATATTCTTAGCGGCAGCTCAAGTTAATGTTTTATGATGCCCCGGACATCGTAAATTATCCCATGAGCCTTAAAGCCACTAAAGACCACGTGCATGTGGAAGATCTGGTATTTTGGATGCTAGCGGTGGCTGTTTATCATATCTCGTCTTATCGTCTAATCTCTAAGGCTACCTGTGCATTATTAAATTAATTTTGTTATATGTGTCTTATGCAAGGAGTACCAGGACCAGGGAAATGGTCCTCACAACGTCTATTTTCTGACATTCTGCTATACTTGTGGGGACTTTGGCCCTGGGGGCGGCATCGATCGGGAGGTTTGCCCAGGTCGACCCTGGGCTCCCCAGAGTTAGTGTTGAAGCATCACACATTCGGTTTGGAATGGTGGTGCTTCTGTGTTTATTCCACAACAACACTACATGCTTAGGGCAGTGGTGCTGACAGATATATAGAGATTTCGATTAGTGTCGAAGTGTCCTTGAGCAAGACATAACTGCTCCTGATGGGCAGGTTGGCGCCTTGCATGGTTTCCTCTGCCATCGGTGTGTGAATTGAGGGTCGATGGGTGATTGTAATGCACAGTGCATGTTTTGTATGCACAGTGCATACAGTAGTTTACATTTGGTCCTCACAGCTATAGTAACACAAGTACACACACACACACACACACACACACACACACACACACACACACACACACACCCGTGCCCACTATAGTTTAGTGTGGGGTGGGCAGTGCCAGCCAGGCTGGTAGAGAGATGCCGGTGGCAGATGGCTAGTTGTTGTCCCCAGGACATGAGGACGGAGCATCAGCGACAATCACAGCTCGGCAGGCTGTTGACTTGATCACTTCATCTGTGCCCTTACTCACAGCATGAGCACGCACGCACGCACGCACGCACGCACGCACGCACGCACGCACGCACGCACGCACGCAGGCAGGCAGGCAGGCAGGCAGGCAGGCACAAACACGCGTGCACGCGCACACGTACACGCACACGCACACACATTCGTATATACTTGTGTGCGAGCACACATACATATACAATCTTAATGCACCTGTGCAAATACCTGTGGGCACATATGCAATAAACTGTATATTGTCACTGTCCGGCAGAAACCTTGTATCTCGCATGTTTAGCGTTTAAAAAAAATGCATGCTTTAATTTGTGTGTTTGTGTGTTGCCAAAACTGTGAAAATAGCCGATCTACAAATTGCCGATCTCTGGAGATAAAAGGTTATCCGCCCAGCGGCGAGGATAATGGTGTGCATAACAAGTCATAATGGACATCCACTTTGTTGTGGGCGTCCACTGCCAACGGCATGCTGGGAAAGCAGACGCACACACGCACGTGCACGCACACGCACACGCGCACGCACACACACACACACACACACACACACACACACGCACACACAGCGACATAATCAGCCCCCATATCTGCTGGAGGTTGGTTCTCTGTGCCTCTGAGGCTAAACGTACGCATCTGTTCCCTCTGATCCCACTCCAAGACAAAATGACATGGTGGTGGCTTCGATTCATTCTGTATGTCCACACTGCACGCACGTACAATCGCACATGCACGCACACACGCGCAGTGACAACCTGCCACAGTAATAGAAAATCAATGCGTGCCTGTGTCTTCTGTATTTCATAATTTACACAAAACGATTTACACATTTGTACTGACCTGAAAATGACACACAAACACACACACACACACACACACACACACACACACACACACAGGTCATCCTGCTCCTCGTACAGTGAGGACGCTTCGCTTCGCCGCTCTCGCCTATGCTTGCATTCCTCAACTGATATCCATGCTTTATTTTTTATTTTTTATCTTTACAAGTGGATCCTAGATACTTGTAAACCGATGGGAATGTTTTTGTTCTTTAGATAGAAGTTTTTGCTTACTTCAAAATACCCTTTTTTTACCTCCTGTGACTGGGTACGTGGCACATAGCTAGCTATATAGCTAACTAGCTCTGGATACTTGGCAAATAGCCAGCCATGCCCCCAACAATCTCTTCAGAGGACTTTCAGAAGCTGCTTCAAAAGATTGCATTGCTGGAAACGGAATTACACCTATTAAGAGTGAATTTGGGAGTAAAACATGGGAAAGAAAATCACACGCAGAATAAGACATCCGTCTGGAGTACTCAAGGCGCAAGGCCAAAGGACATGAAAGGTCGAAAAACTGTAAGTGCTTCACCCTTTGGGGCCTTTGGGGGTCCCCGAACCTTGAGACCCCCAAAGACGCCCCCAGGGGGGCGACACGATTCAAATGAGCCCACCCCCGTCCAAAACGGTAGAGAAATGACAGAGTTACCATTTGGGGGTTCCTGGGGGTCCCTGGGGGTCCCCGAACCTTGAGACCCCCAAAGACGCCCCCAGGGGGGCAACACGATTCCAACGAGCCCACCCCCGTCCAAAACGGGGGTGGCTTCCGGTGGGCTTCCGGTTGTTTTTAGGATTGATTTTAAAATTATTTTACTTGTCTATAAAGCTCTCAATGGTCTTGCACCTTCCTACCTACATGACTGCTTGCCTAAATATGTCCCAAACCGCCCCCTAAGGTCTTCCACTGCTGGCCTGCTCGCTTTGCCTAAAAAAATGGCAACTAAAAAATACGGGGAAGCAGCTTTTTGCTTCCAAGCTCCCACTGTACCTTCGTCAGGCAGCCTTTGTAGACATTTTTAAAGCTCAGCTCAAGACCCACTTCTACAACATTGCTTTTAATTGATCTTTTATTTTTTTTGTTATTCATGTCCTCACTGTATTGCATTACTGCTTGTTTTTTAATGTCGTTGCCTTGCTTTTCTTTTATTCTCCATTGTTCTGTAAAGCACTTTGAGCTGCATTTCATGTCATGAAAGGTGCAAAGTTTTATTATTCATTATTAATGGGGCTATTGACTTAACTGTAGGTGGGTAGGTGCTGAAGACGGGGAGTTGGGATGGAGAGATAGAGAGAGAGAGAGGGGGGAAGGGGCATGCCATGGGTGGTAGTGGCTCAGGGGTAGGTAAGATAGATAAATAGGGGTAGGCGATCCTGGGCTCCGCCAGAGTTAGTGTCAAAGTGTCCTTGAGCAAGACTCTAAACCCCTTGCATGTTTCCTCCACCATGTGTGTGTGCGTGTGCGTGTGTGTGTGTGTGTGTGTGTGTGTGTGTGTGTGTGTGTGTGTGTGTGTGTGTGTGTGTGTGCGCGTGCGTGTGTGCGGGTGCGGGTGGGTGAATGTAATGCACAATATATGTAAAGCGCTTTGGATAAAAGCGCTATATAAATGCACCATTTACCATTATAATTTTCTTGACAGTCAGTGTAATAACATTACCGGCATGTTTTCATGACTCTGCATCAAAATAAAATATTACCTATAGATTTTGAATGTTCATACATCACCTTTTTTCAACACAACTTTTCTTCCTCTTCTTTAGAAATATTTTCTTTCACATCAGGATGTAATGATTATTAAGACGTATTAGAGCAATAACCCATACCTATCTCTCAGAGTCCCTCCCCAGAGGAGTATGAATGAATGAAGAATGATGTGCAGGATGTGATTTGTATGTGAGTGGACTTAATTTAACTGACTATACTGTATATATAATATATATATAACTTTCTTTCGCACTTTTACCAGTGTCACACCCTCCCCATGCGTATAAGGTTGCCCATACCCCTGTACTATACTTCTGGCACATTTGGCAATCAGAGATTAAGTGATACAGTACACACACACACACACACACACACACACACACACACACACACACACACACACACACACACACACACACACACACACACACACACACACACACACACACACACACACGCACACACACAAACTCACGCACACGTGCAGGGACGCTGTCAGTGCATGTCTGAATGACTGGGCAACGTGCCCTTCAGCAGTTGGTGGCCGTTGAGCCGTATATTTCCCGCTAGGCTGAGAGTGGAGCTGGGGGAGGAGAAACCAGGGAGAGGCTGTCTCTCTCCTCCTCTTGCCCGCTCATCACATCTCTCGCCTGGGGAGAGGACCCGGGGAGGCAGCGGTGCCTCCGGGCGACAGCCCAGACGCCACACGCCGAGAGAAGCAGCTAGCTTCCAGGTTTAATTAGCTCCTAGCAAGAGGCAGCTCTGCTGTCACGGCGATAGCAGTCTGTCACTGACACAGTGATACGCCGTAAATGTGTGTGTGTGTGTGTGTGTGTGTGTGTGTGTGTGTGTGTGTGTGTGTGTGTGTGTGTGTGTGTGTGTGTGTGTGTGTGCACACAACAACAAGCATACCGTTGAAACAACTTATTGTTGCTGTCAGATAAAAAAAACCTCTCAAGTCCATATTCACATATTCATATTCATATTCCAGCATCACACAAAATATAAAAAGTATGAGATCACATCTGCAAGCTTGAAGCACGGCACAAAGCGACATGTTTCAAGCTTGTAGATCGTCTTCTTTCGAGGAACCCCCCCCCCCCCCCCCTGTCAGGTGATAATTAGCGGCCTGCTCACTCCTCCTGCACTGAAGGAAGCATGAGCTCAGTTCGGGGCTCTCCCCAGGTTGGCCGAGGGCTTACAGCTTAGGCAATTGGCACCAGGTGAAAAAATGGGTTACAAAATCGTAGGATAAAAACTAATTAAAGAGAGAGACCAGCGGAGCTCAGAAACAAACAAAGGCTTCTTCGGGAGCATTTCTTCTCTGTCGGGTAGAAACCTCATAGACTGGGTTCCAGCCTGATTGGCTGCGTTCTGCAGATCTGAAATGTCACTTGGCAAATCAGTCTGGACAGAGCCTGCGGTAAAAAGTAAATGATTCAGTAGTCCACTGTCAGATTCAGTAGTACATAATTTAGTGAATGATAAGGGGACGTTGCAGGACAACAGCAGTAGCTGTGTGGGGTGAGTTTAGTGAATGATAAGGGGACGTCTCAGGACAACAGCAGTAGCTGTGTGGGGTGAGTTTAGTGAATGATAAGGGGACGTCGCAGGACAACAGCAGTAGCTGTGTGGGGTGAGTTTAGTGAATGATAAGGGGACGTCGCAGGACAACAGCAGTAGCTGTGTGGGGTGAGTTTAGTGAATGATAAGGGGACGTCTCAGGACAACAGCAGTAGCTGTGTGGGGTGAGTTTAGTGAATGATAAGGGGACGTCTCAGGACAACAGCAGTAGCTGTGTGGGGTGAGTTTAGTGAATGATAAGGGGACGTCGCAGGCTGGAACCCATGCAGGCTAGAAACCTCATATCTCCAAAACTGTTTCTCCAAACTGCCTACTTTTCAGGATTCCAAGAAAAATACCAAAAAAACCCCAGCAAAAGCAGTAGATCTACAAGCTCAGAACACGTGGTGGATCTGCTGCTCTTGATGCTTCTGTGTGACGCTGTAGTATGATCAAGTATACGGGCTCTAAAGGGTAAACGGAGTCACTAACACACTTATGGTCATCCATTTGTGCAGCAACGTGGCACACTTCTTCCCATTATGGGGCTGAACTGAACTGACGTGGTCTGGACCTGACCGAGGCTAATTTCACCTTTTCTCGTTCCATTCTCCCAGGGAGCAGAGTGCACGGCCGCAGCTCAGCCATTCACGCCTAGGAGTTCCTGACCTGGCATGGAGCTGTATCAATTGGTGTGTGCGTGTGTACGTGTTTGTGTGTGTGTGTGTGTGTGTGTGTGTGTGTGTGTGTGTGTGTGTGTGTGTGTGTGTGTGCACAGCACACGTGCGTGCGTGCGTGCGTGATTGCGAGATAGGGTGTTGTTTTTGAGCAGGCGTGATAGATAGTGTGAGAGGAAGAGAAGCGAGAGAAGGAAAGAGGGAAAAAAGAGAGAGAACATGCCGCTGTGCCCTCTGAGAGATTAATGTCTCCACTCTCCTCTCCCTCCCGTCTCAAGCAACACCCTCCCTCCATCCTCCTCGCCGACCTTCCCTCCTCCGCGGGAGAGAGGCCCATCCATCCTTCCGCTCATCCGTCTGTCCGTCTGTCCATGCGTACGCCCGTCCGTTTGGCTGACTGATGCTCGGCCGGGGAATGAGACTGTCAACATGGCTGAACATTTCGGCAGTCACTCTCGCTCTCTGTCTCTCTGTCTGCTCTGTCTCTCTGTTCAGGGCTCTGCAGTCGCATCCAGTTAGTTTCTTAAAATGTGATCTTCAGGACTGACCGACTGTCCACACTGTGTGCATTGTTACGATATGTGTATTTGGACGTCGTCGACCTTATCTGCGTTGATTGCTGTGGTCATCAATGTAACGACATATAGTGGCATTGAGGCTTGTTGTGAGCTTGCAGATTGACTGTTTTTGGTGAGTGACTCAGTTGTACCATCAGTGTGTACCCAAACGGAGACACATCAGATTTCAAAAGACAGAAATGTGGTTATTTGGGTCATTCAAAGTTTTAATAGCAACAATCCAGTCTGAACATTGACTTAAGAGCGGCTACATGCTATGCCATCATCCACTCACCCAGAGTGATCTATTCGTTCAGATCAATATTCTGTCAGCATTGGGGAACAGACATCAGTTGAGGAGTGTATCATCAGCAGAAGTAGCAGACATATACTGTAGGTACACACTCAAAACTATAATCAAACTTTCTCCTGCACTGGAGACAGAGCGAGCTACACAGCTGTGATGAATTCCATCAGATTATTGAGCAGGAAGGATTCATCTCAGTTTGGTTGGCAGTCAATGAGTATGAAAGTGTGTCTTTTTTCAGATGAGTCATAGCTACAAAGTTCTGATGTCGGGTTGGATTGCTTTGTAGCATGTAGAGGCTTTACTCTCTGGATCACCAGAGGGAGCTCTCATTCCTCACAAACATGGGGATCATTTAGAAACTGCCCTTTGTTTAAGGCAGTGGGCGCTCAGCTTTGAAAATAACTCATAAACCAACTAAATGGAAAAAGCGGCACTCCAAAATAAAAGATGCAAACTGGCTCAGATGTATATTTGAGTAGGCTTATGGGGGATTATTTAATTCTACTGTTATGCCACAAAAATATGGAATATGCCCTACCACCACGCAGGAGTGGCCGGAGTCCTCACTCTATAAACCATAAAAGAGCACCTGGACGTAGACAAGTCTTCTAGCTTTCCAAAATAAATCCAATGTGTTTCTGTAAGTATACTTGTGTTGCTCCCTAGTACTGAGGATTATTTTGTATAGTATCGTATATCTTGATGAATTGAATATCGAAGCAAGCCCTCAGGGCATTTTGTGTTATCCTTTAAGCATTATTGTATTAACTGTACCTGTACTTTTTGAAAAAAGGAAATATTCAATCAATCAATCAATCAATCAATCAATCAAACAAACAATCAATCTCCCTGCATCTTTGTCTATATTATGGTCTCAGGTTTGAGGGCACGATTTGGGCATCCCCGGTGTGACACGAGCTGAAAGACACCGCTGTCACGTATTGTGCAGTGAAAAGCTTTTGCACAAGAGACATGCCACCATGACAACAGACAGAGACATGCCACGATGACAACAGACAGAGACATGCCATGATGACAACAGACAGAGACATGCCACGATGACAACAGACAGAGACATGCCACGATGACAACAGACAGAGACATGCCATGATGACAACAGACAGAGACATGCCACGATGACAACAGACAGAGACATGCCACCATGACAACAGACAGAGACATGCCACGATGACAACAGACAGAGACATGCCACCATGACAACAGACAGAGACATGCCACGATGACAACAGACAGAGACATGCCACGATGACAACAGACAGAGACATGCCACGATGACAACAGACAGAGACATGCCACCATGACAACAGACAGAGACATGCCACCATGACAACAGACAGAGACATGCCACGATGACAACAGACAGAAACATGCCACCATGACAACAGACAGAGACATGCCACGATGACAACAGACAGAGACATGCCACCATGACAACAGACAGAAACATGCCACCATGACAACAGACAGAGACATGCCACGATGACAACAGACAGAGACATGCCACCATGACAACAGACAGAGACATGCCACGATGACAACAGACAGAGACATGCCACCATGACAACAGACAGAGACATGCCACGATGACAACAGACAGAGACATGCCACGATGACAACAGACAGAGACATGCCACGATGACAACAGACAGAGACATGCCACGATGACAACAGACAGAGACATGCCACGATGACAACAGACAGAGACACAGACAAAAGCAGTGAAGCAATGGAGGCCAAGATTGATATCGACCCACAGATCTGAAACAGAGGTGGGCGGGCAGCATGTCAGACGGGAAAGTGCATAATGTGGGAGTGTAACACATAAGAGCGCTGTTTGGAGTGTTTGGAGAGAGAGAGAGAGAGAGAGAGAGAATGGGACCATGCAGCTATGTTCTCTCATCTGCCAAGGCCTTGTTCTCAGGGTTTCAATTAGGCTCTCCTGATTTCCCCCGGGGGACACCGCTCCTCAAGCTGGAGAGGCCTCATTAACAGAGGCAACACACTGCACGCACGCACACACGCACTGCACTGCACTACACGCACACACGCACACACTGCACTGCATGCACGCACACTGCACTGCATGCACGCACACATGCACTGCACTGCATGCACACACGCATGCACGCACGCACGCAACGCACGCACGCACTGCACTCACGAACGCGTACTGTACTGTGAAGTACTATATGGTACTCTACTCTGTAGTATGTGCTGTATACTGTACTGTAGTAGGCTACTGTACTGTACTCTGCTATACTCTGTACTGAACTCTGTACTGTACTGTGAAGGTTAGGAACGGGGGATAAATATGTCACCAAAAAACAAATAAAAATAAATGTAAAGTGGGAGGGGCCTAAAATGATGACGATAATGACGTTGCACCAGTTCAGGGCCGACCCATGAGCCACCGGCCGCCCCATGGGCCACCGGGCGGACCGTTCCGACCGAGTATTATTGCCATCAGCTGGGTGGGTCAGTCATGTAACTTTAGTTGACGTTCAGGTGACGAAAGCTTGTCCTGCATATAGCAACAGTTGCTAAACTATATGGATTGGCATTGGACAATCCGTTTTTGGGGTGGGGTTTAGCAAATGGCCAATTGTAGTAGCAGGATGTGCTTTGAACTTTGCACAAAAACTAATTGCTATAGGCTACACCTGTAAACCTCTGAAGAGCATTCTGATTCTGACACACGCATGCCAGGTTAAAATACTCATTAGTTAAGCTCACCGTTGGCAAGAGCCTGCATGGTTCATCCAGTCCCTTCCCAGCATAGCACATAGCAATTATGGGCGCCACGTGGGCAATGTCAGAAGAGATCCACGTGGGTCCCACGGTGGTTTGCCCATGCACGTGGGCTTTAAGTTCTACCTGGGCCTTAGGCACAAACCGCAGTTACCGCACCAATGCAACTCCTTGCAACAAAACAGTTTTAAGGACATGTCGCACCACCAATGCAACTCCTTGAAACTGCCATTGGGGATAATGGTTTCACGCAACTACAGTTGGAGGCCAACGATATTGTCCCTTATTCTTTAACTGTCCTTTCATTTAGCAAATGATGCAAAAGTAGTTCCGAAATCAACCAGCAGGTGGAGCAGTTGAGTATGATTGAATAGTAGGCCTTAAGGAACCCTGCATGGGTAATGAGACAAGTATGCCTTAACACATTATACTTTCTCTATAACTAAAAATAAGAAATAAAAACATCTTTAGAAACATTCACTCAGGGACTGTTCCTGTTGCAAGTTCATAAGTTCATGCGTGGTCCAGCCCTATGGAATATATGGAATGCATGTGCTAATAAAAAGTATTTGTGCTCAAATTATCCTATATAATTATGTGACCAGTGCCAGCAGAATATGCCTCATGTCGCCAGAATGAACATGCCTTAAATCAATAAATAAACTCGTTTTTTTTTAAAATGTGATTTTCTTTTTTTTTCATATTAATACAGTTTGAATGTTGAAGAAGGTTTTCATTCAAACAGATTGTTCATTTGGGCAAATGAAATGTATACATTTATACGTCAAAGTGGGCTTGTTTTTTAACAAGTTTCTTATAGGAAGTATTAAGTTGATTTTTATTAGCATCTAGCATAGCACCATATGGAATACATATTATCACATTCTGCTTTCTGTACATTCTGTACATGTAACCGTTTTGTTGCAAGGAGTTGCATGGCGAATCATTGGTGCGGTTTGGGCCTTCGGTGGGCCCCAACTAGGCAATTTGTCCTACCTTTGGTTGCCCAAAATGTTGCAGACTTTGAAGCCTTTTAAAGGTGCACCGTGTATCATTTTGCCGCTTCATGTCAAATCAACTTGCCAAAGAGCTGTGTTTACAAGTGACATCGTTCCTATAATCCGAAGGGACAGCTGTGCGTTTCCAATTTTTGTCAGTTTTGACTTAATATGATTGGGCGGCCCAGCAGCCCAGCTGACAGGGGCCTTTACACAACACACATGCTTACCCCAGACTTCTCATCAAAGATCTTGATCCCTCCAAAGGACACTGTTAGAAACACCTTCTGCTTGTGATCCCCTTTAGACCGCGCTGCAGCAGCGAATCCCTAAGGACACAACGACAGACAGACAGACAGACAAAAATGGTTAATATTGTAGTTTTTTTATCTCGTATTCCCTTAAACACAAACTGTACCTCAAACACTGTAGAAAAGTTGCAAAAGTTAAAAAGAAGAAAAAGGTTAGGATAGAACAGCAGGACAGAGCAAAGAGAAGGTCGTAGAGTTCAGAACGAGAGAGGTAAGTGAGTGACAGAGACAGATTGGAAGTGAGAGAGAAAGGGGAGAGAGAGAGACAGATATATGGACAGAGAGAGAGCGAGAGAGAGAGAGAGAGGGGGCAGAATGGAGACGACAGAGAAGGAGAGGTGTGATGGATTTCCCCTCTGAATGAAAGAGGAGGGAAGTCGTTTGATCAATGGCCTCTCCTCCCTCCTCTCTTTTTTCTTCTGTCCCCCCAGTGCCTCCCCAGTGTCCCCCGAGTGCCTCCCCAGTGTCCCCCCAGTGCCTCCCCAGTGTCCCCCGAGTGCCTCCCCAGTGTCCCCCCAGTGCCTCCCCAGTGTCCCCCCAGTGCCTCCCCAGTGTCCCCCCAGTGCCTCCCCAGTGTCCCCCCAGTGCCTCCCCAGTGTCCCCCGAGTGCCTCCCCAGTGTCCCCCCAGTGCCTCCCCAGTGTCCCCAGAGTGCCTCCCCAGTGCCTCCCCAGTGCCTCCCCAGTGTCCCCCCAGTGCCTCCCCAGTGCCTCCCCAGTGCATCCCCAGTGCCCCCTAGTGCCTCCCCAGTGCCTCCCCAGTGTCCCCCCAGTGCCTCCCCAGTGTCCCCAGAGTGCCTCCCCAGTGCCTCCCCAGTGCCTCCCCAGTGTCCCCCCAGTGCCTCCCCAGTGCCTCCCCAGTGCATCCCCAGTGCCCCCTAGTGCCTCCCCAGTGCCTCCCCAGTGTCTCCCCAGTGTCTCCCCAGTGTCTCCCCAGTGCCTCCCCAGTGCATCCCCAGTGCCTCCCCAGTGCATCCCCAGTGCCTCCCCAGTGCATCCCCAGTGCCCCCTAGTGCCTCCCCAGTGCCTCCCCAGTGCCTCCCGAGTGTCTCCCCAGTGTCTCCCCAGTGCCTCCCCAGTGCATCCCCAGTGCCTCCCCAGTGCAGGGCATTCATTTACACCAAAAACACAACACAACCATCTGAAATATGGAGATACAAGGTTATACCGCCCGCCAGCGACGATAGACATAAACATAGTCTTCAGAATTGACATATCACAGGCGGTGAACAAATGCATTCTGTTAAAATATATATTCAAAGCGTTGGCGGTGATGAATATTTGATGGCGGATGGATCATTTTTCAAAGTGACTAAATCTCCAAGCTGAATGTGTGTATCACAGGACAGGACAGGATAAAAATAAAAATAAATGAAAATACATGCCCTGTTTGAAATAATCTATTTATTTAAAATGATTCTGAAGTAGGGAAAAAAAAGTGCAATACACCTAAACTTATTTCAAAGCCATTCAACCACATTCCCGAGGGACTTCTGAACAGTTTCTAGAAGGAAAATTAATTATTGAGGAGGTGTTATGGTGCGTGTCAAAGTAGAACCCAAATGCAGGCAACACAGGCAGAGTTTAATAATGAGTCAGGGGAAGACTTACATAAACTGTGAGTTTATCGGACGCCATAATTCCTTTTTATCCTCGTCGCCAATGTAGTGTCGGTCAATGAAGATACAGTTCTTATGCAGATGGTTACTTTATTAATGAACAGGTTGGTTTTAGTCAATCTTACAGCTCCCGGCTTTCTACCGGTCTCCCTCTCTCTACTTCCTGCTTCCTAGTCTCACACATCAACTCTCGCGATACATCCCACTCCACTACAGTTTGTGATAAAGAATCTCACAAATATATTCTACAGCAAGCAATTGATTCCTCTCCTAACGTCATGCGCTGGGCCTGGGTTATACAATGAATCAGATTAGTAATACTATTGCAAATGAGTAGATTTATTATAAATAAAATAAAACAATTTCAAATAAATGCACAGATCATTTGTCTCGAGATCTGTAGCTTTGAGATCCGCCAGGGAAGGGAAAACGAAAGTTTAAAAAGTACATTTGTGTTGAGTTCTTTCGCTGGTTCAACTTCTGCCTCTTCTGAGTTGGAGCGCAATGAGCGCATGCATGCAGATTGCAGAAGCAGAGCACGTGCGCAAACGTGTGCATGTGCGCTCAAGAGCGAGCTTGCGCAATGCATTATGGGGCAGATTTGCTTCACTGCGTTTTTTGAGCGACCATCGGGTGCTCCCTACAATTCCCGGTGCATTGTGGGATAATTCAGTACCCTACTGTAGGGTGCAAAAATGCTCACTACATATTCGGACACTATAACAAAATGGCGGAACCCCAAAGTAGTGCACTATATGGGGCTTAGGGAATGAATTCGGACGCAGCCTCAGTCTTATAGGTGGAGGCTTGATAGGGGAAGTCGGCACAGGTGAGTAGTGACTAGTGAGAAGGGAACAATTGGGCTGATGAGGCAGTTGGAGACAGGTGTGTGTAGAGTTGTAGACGCAATGGGAGGGGGAGTGGCCAAAGTGGAAAGATGGACAGGCTACACAGCTGCCAGATCATAACATTAGGTGTGAGATTATTTTGAAGATGAAAACTTTCTCAGATCTATATACTTTTTTCTTTAACTCTTAACTTTTTATTCTCCTGGTTTAGTTGTTAAGCCAATTCCCTAATTTTCCCTTCATACAGTACCAAGCACAGGGGGAGAGGACAGGCAACCCTGTGTAACTTGCAAATGCATGACATTTCTCTCATGGCAGCGGGAAGATATTTACAGTAGGAGGTGCTGAATGTTCAGCAGCGGGTGCGCACGCAATGCTCGTGCACGCGCCTCGTGCACAAGCATTTTCGCGCATTTTCAAAGACTGTAAAAAATGGGACCTAATGTCTCCCTGCTTGGCACTCAGTGGGTTGGATTGGGGGGTCAAATCAACTAATCAAATGATTCCCGAGTGCGGCACGGCTGCAGCTCACCGATCCTTGGCTGCGGCTCACAAATTTCACTGCGGTAACGTGTGTGACAAATCGTACGACTTTGACTTTTGACTTACAACGTGCCGCAGAGCTTGTAGATCAGCTCAGTTTTGGTCTGTGACACCCACGCGCAACCATGGCTACTCATATTTAGTCACCCTGCCACAGTAATTGACAAAGGCAAGCGGCCATCTGTCCGGTCTACCACGCCAGTCTGCCTCCAACACTACGCAGAAATATATCCGGCATGCCATGGAGGGAATGTTATAAACATATTCAAGTTTGATTTCATTTATTTATTAGATCCCCATTAGCTTAACGTGAGTCACAGCAGCTACTCTTCCTGGGGTCTTAAACATATCATCATCAAAAACATTTCTTCCATATTATTACATACATTCACATACAACATTCATCCAACACAACAATACAACACAAAACAACTCATGATCCGTCTTCTACATTTGATAGCTAGCTCCACAGTATCACACTTCAACATTGATAGTAAAGTAAATATACATTATAATGGGATATATAGCTCATTATGATATGCATCTCCTTCACATCTCTTGAGTGAACAAAAACAACTTCAGCTTCTTCTTAAAACTCATATAGTTATCCTCATGAACAAAAAAACATAGGTAATGAGTTCCATGCCACCATTGCTCTGTAATGGACTGTTCTTTGTTTAACATTTGTTCTACAGCTAACTGAGCGCTGCCAAGCCAAAACACACACAGATCAAGGCATCAAATAAAAAGTAACAATACACAAACCAACTGAAGCATAATAAATGCATTACTCAGTTCTGACCCTTGGCTGCCTCTTGTTCGCACATCATCCTTCATTGCCAATTAAACATTCCCTCAGCGGAATGGCTGGCATCTCCGTCTCCACCCCAACCTCACCTCTCCACCCTCTGGCTGGCATCTCCGTCTCCCTGGCCATGCAGATGAGACTCACCCCCATCACCCCCGTACCCCCACCCACACACCCTACCGATTCCACCACCCACTGACCTCACGCACCTGCTTCCCTCTCTGCCATATGTGCAGCAAAAATATAAATTTTCTCAAGGAAGATATTCTCTCTCTTTGTTTGACAACACAACTTGTCTGCTAAAGAAACTAACTCCACCATCTCTCCCCTTCTCATGCAAGCAATTGACAATATAAAAAGTCACTACACCAAGTTCAACGAGGCAGTATTGCGTTGTTTTCAAAATAGAAGGTTTTCTTCATTTCTTCCAGACATCAGCAGAGATATGTATGGACGTAGCGTACGGATCTGTGGCTCTGGACAACCGGATGTCACAGTCCCGCTCCCTGCGAGGGCACCGTAAGTTAATTTACCATTCATATTTCAATAGACGTTTCAGAAAGTACATTTAAGCCTCGGACAAAGCCAACTCGGCTCCTGACAAATCATGACAATAAACAAAAAAAATGTTTGGGCCGAACAAATAACTAGAAAGAACAAAAAAGGACAGGATAAAACACATTTTTCTTTTTACATTTTTTTTTTCTGGAAAACTTCTGGGAAATTCTCTTCTGGTGCCCTCGTCATTCTGAAAGGGGGCGAGACTGCGATGCTCTATATGCCTATGGGCATCTCAGGTTTGAGTCATAATGACAGGGCCGTGGTCCCAATCATTAGCCAATTTTAATATATAGGAAGAAGAGGATAATAATAAACTATAATATGTGAATGTTCACCTATTCTGAATCTGAATAAGAACGTTAGGGTTCTGGTTAATGGTTAATAAGGAACAAATCGACAGACAATCTCATGGCAATCTATAGATACCTCCCATGCATGCGCGCACACACACACACACACACACACACACACACACACACACATGCACGCGCACACTCGCACACACACATGCGCGCACACACACACACACACACACACACACACAAACAGCGGACCTCGATCAGCCCTTACCTTGAGCTTCATCATTGAGTCCTGGCAGAGCTTGTCTCCGCGGGCCGCGGTGACCTCGTCCAGGCCGATGAGCTTGGCCTTGTAGCGGACGCCATCGCCCTTAAAACGCCTGATGAGAGTCGCCTCGCTGCGCTCCTGCCCTGGAGAGAGAGAGAGAGAGAGAGAGAGAGAGAGAGAGAGAGAGTCAGTACAGTATAGCACACATACAAACATGTACAGTACACTGGCGAGAGAGTCTGGACGCACGTACGCACACACGCACGCACGCACACACACACGTAGAGAGCGAGAGACATACAGTCCTGTGCAGGTGACAACAAGGTCAGCAGACAGAGTTGCAGCCTGTGAGCTCCAGCCGAGGACCTCCATCAACCTCATACCAATGCCATTACCAGCAGCACATCCATCACACACACACACACACACACACACACACACACACACACACAGTCACACACACACACACACACACACACACACACACACACACACACACACACACACACACACACACGTTCAGGTCAACATCTTATTATTTGACCCTGGTGCCTTCCCCACATGCATGTTGACGTATGAATGACAGGGATCAATATGTTGTCAGAAACCTCGTATTGCAACATTGCAGCGTTTTGAACATGCACAGTATCCTTATCATTGAACCTTCAATCCCTTGTTGAAATTACTGCATAAATACAGGTGTAGAAATTTGTATAGCAATTGTATAATTATTAGACCTTAATCATATTCTATACTTGACATTAATTAAGACTGTTTTTTTTTTTTCTTCACATTTGCTTTACAATTTGGTAAATCTTACATTTTGGTCAATTTTACAATTTTACAAACCTGTGATGTAACAATAAAGTTGAAAAAAAGGATTCTCCATATAACACAAACTACTTTCCCGCCTATTTCCTAAAACGTAAACAGTCGTAGGACATAAAAGGTTTCCGGGCGACATGTGACGCATGCGCGTGATGCATGACTGGCAGCGATCGATAAATGTTCAGAAGTGAGAATCGATTCCATGCAGAGGGATGCAGAGGTCAGGCCGTGACCTTTTGAACAGAGACACAAATCACCCGGCGTCTCTTTGACCCCGTGGCAGCTCCATGGCCCTACCCTTCCTCTCCAAGCAGTCCTGCTTCCTCCATGAGTACATGGACTGACATTTTGTGTTCTTATCATCGTAAGCTCCTGCTGTGTTGTGCGTTGTTGTGTACTGTGTGTGCGCGCCGCGCGGTTCGCTGTGTGTCACCGTTAACTGACCTTGTGCATGTCCAATAGTCTCAACGTTATCTTCTCAACTGAGTACAATGCCGCAACATTATGCAACGCTGCACACAGATGCCTGATAAACATTGCGTCACGTGCGTGCGTGCGTGCATTACTACATTTGTGGGGCCAATTGTCCCCACAAGTATAGTAGGATTTATGGAGTAATGGGATGACAGTTTTCCTGTACCTCAAAAGAGAAAGGAAGGGTTGTTTTATGATTAAAACTGATTATAGGCTTACAAGTACTTACAAGGCTTACAAGGAGGTTAGGGTCAGGGCTTAGGGTTGGTTGGGGTTATAGGATTATCATAAAAAGAGAAAAGAACCGGCACACTCATCTGCTCCACATACTTTAATAACTTGTGGAGCAGATGAGTGTGCTCTCTTTTTCAGATGTCACTTTTTTTTTTTTTTTTTAAGATATTTTTTGCGGCTTACGCCTTTATTGATTTTTTAAGGGATAGAAAGTAGGCTGACAGGAAACGGGAGAGAGATGGGGGGATGACATGCGGTAAAGGCCGTGTCGGGTCCGGGAGTCGAACCCGCGGCACACCGCGACTGGATCACCAGTCCGGTGCCCAGACCGTTACGCTACGGCCTGGACCCAGATGTCACTTTTGAAGCCGTATTGAAAAATAGCAGATCTACAAGCTCATACAAGCTTGTACAATTTACAATTTAGGCATTTAGCAGACGCTCTTAATCCAGAGCGACTTACTTGTAGGTCTGCTATTTTTGAAAAATCATTTTTAGAATCTGATCTCAGGTCAGAATGGGTTAAATTAGCCTCAGGGGCCCCGCTTCTGCTTCCACGTGTAGAGGCCGCGTGTCGGCCGTTCACTCTCCTTCATAGCGCTCCACTTTCGGTGGTGCGTCTTTGTTTACATTACTAACATTTGCAGACAGATTCAGCTGAATCTATCTACAGTAGAGGTCTTTGGGCTTACCCGAGATCTGAAAATACCCGGGGTCCAAGCCAAAGCTGAAGATATAATGATAAAAACTGGTGCAACATATTATAAATTGTGGATTAGCAATGGCTAAGCAGAAAGATTACACACTACACATCTAAAGAAGTGATGGATATGGATTGACGTGGAGTTATTTTTCAAACTCCGCAATGATTGACTGGGTGATTAACATGGCGTGTCATTCACATTCACTTTTTCACTGCGTGAATTATGGGCACTGTATTTTGCCCGTAAACCTCAAGTTTAGTGGGCAGATACAGTAATAATACGCTATATACAGGTGTGATGGTACAATTCGGGAGTTTACGGGAGTTTGTTGGGAAAGTTTAACAGGAGTTTCCTGTAATATACACATCCGTATTCCAAGCTTTTTGCGCAGTGGGGCGTTAATTACGAGAAAAAACCCCCACAAAAAGTTAGGAATATATAGAGATAAGAGGTTTCCGCTCGACAGCAACGATATTCATATAAACATATTGAGGCATTAGCATTCAGCAGGAAGGTCGGAAAGGGAGTCTATAGTGATGGAGTGATCGCAGTCTACCCACAGCCCTACAGCCTTCCACTGCACTGGAGGTGAACTCTGTTTGTCACACACAAGCTCCCTCAACGACAACTCGCTGCCTTAATTCCGTGCCTTGAAATACGGGAATCGTCTCTTATTTGGAAACTAAAAAGACCCTTATTGAATTCATTTCAGGAAAGAAATCTCTGGACGTCAAACTAGAAATGGAGACGACCTGGACACCCCATCATGCAGAACTGAGAGATACAGAAAATCACCAATCCCATATATGTTGCAGACTTTTAAATGATAGTGGATTTTAGATTTGAGTTTTACACCATTTGGATTTACATATAGGCTATTGCATTTTAGATTTGAAGTTTTATATTTGTGATCGGCAAAATAATTCAGTGTTTTTAATGGAACCTGTCTTTTAAAACCTGTGCTCATGCTGAAAGTTGAATAAACATAAACATAAACAAAAATATGGGACAGACACGCTTTGTTCCTTATTTTTGCGGGGGAATCAATCAATGACACTTCAAAGACTACACACACAGTGAGATTTTATGTTTTTCTTTGTCAGGGTAACATGTCTTGCCTGCTTGCTGCAGGCATACAACATGCACATGCACATGCACATGCACATGCACATGCACATGCACATGCACATGCACATGCACATGCACATGCACATGCACATGCACATGCACATGCACATGCACATGCACATGCATGCACTGACTCCTCCCCCCCCCATAGGGGAGGTATCCCATAGGGGAGGTATTGTACTGACTCCTCCCCCCCCCCATAGGGGAGGTATTGTACTGACTCCTCCCCCCCCCCCCCCCCCCCATAGGGGAGGTATTGTACTGACTCCTCCCCCCCCCCCCCCCATATGGTATAGCTGTACTAAAAACTCTCTCTCCCACAGCGGGCCAAGCCTCTGCAAGGCTCGGAGCACGGGAGGAGATGAAACCAACAAGCCATGCTGGGACTAACTTTATTCAAATATCTCCTTCGTTAAAACTTCAAAGGGTCCTGCATCGTGTGCATGCATTCATGCACACGCACACGCACACACACATTTGAAATGTTTATTTATGTCCACATAATGAGAAATACAGGAATATAAACACTGCCAGTGCAGTTTGACAGTGGGAGAGCAGCCAGTTACAACGTGCATGGACGGCAAAGCATTGTTACATACAGATGATACAGTACAGCTGACGGACACAGGGCAGCAGACATGAATCATGGATAAAGGAAACAACGCCTCCTCCAAATTGAGCGGCTTCCTATAATGGCTGAAAATTGAAATAAATATATACAAACACGTGAAATAGAACCAGTACATTTATACATACATACACCCAACAAATGCACATGCACACATACAAACACAGCTATACACACGTGTACACACTCACTGACCCGTACACGATATACATGAACACACACACATACACACACACACACTATACCAGGGGTAGGCAACCTTAGGCATGGGTGCCAACATTGGCACAGCTGAGGGTGATCACTGGCACACTCATGGCACAAGTGTGAGAGATGATTTTTCTTTTAAATGTATATAAAAAAGGTTTACAGTTACATTAAGTCCACTCATGCAAATTACATCCTGCACATAATTCTACATTCATTTAGACTCGCATTCATTGAACTCTGACTGTAGAGACAGTGGTAAAAATAATAATTGAGTCTAAAAGTCATACATGCTGAAGAAAGAAAATGTTTCTAAAGAAGAAGAGAAAAAATAAAGGTTGCTATGTGTGTATGAACAATCAAAATCGGATGGAAATATATAGTTTGGATGTGGTGTCACAATTAAACATAATGTCGATATGGCACGCCGACTATCAAGAAAATAAAGACACAGCACTTCATGTCGAAAAGGTTGCAGACCCCTGCACTATACCATAAAACAGTGCGTGCACACGCACGCACGCACACACGCACGCACGCACGCACGCACGCACGCACGCACAAACGCACACACGCACGCACGCACACTTCCCTTTCATCACCACACAGTTTGTCTTCTTGTCACAGGTGTTCCTAAAAATGAATAAGTGGCACTTGCCGCGGCGGCACCGCCAAACACGCTAAACACACGCTGACACTCTGTCCCTTTGAACACAGACACACGCCGTCTGTCACCTATAAATGCAACGCTGCACTCCACAACTCTGGGTTTTACCCGCTTGTTGAAAGACAAACACTCAAGTCTTTGATATATGCTCGCTTGATGTACTGCTGAGTCCCAGGTGTGGTGGAGACGACTGTAGGCTTGTATAGGTGCTGCAAATTGCAAAATGCGTGTGAGCGTGTGTGCGTGTGAGCGTGTGTGCGTGTGAGAGTGTGTGTGATTGTCCGTTTTAAATAAGGCTGGCTGCAGCTGTGTCTGTCCACTCTGGCCTCTCAGTGGAACAGAGCATTTCATTTAACCGTGACATTTTAACACCTGCTTCTCAATCTACATCCATCACCTCTACTGCTGCAGTACTTAGCGCACACACGCCACGCATGCACGTACACACGCACACACACACACACACACACACACACACACACACACCCACACACACACACACACACACACACAGGGAGGAGCTAAAGAGAGACAGGGAAACAGCGAGGGTGTTGGTGTTGTGCTGTGTTCATACTGTCAAGATACAAGTCATTGCTGGAGTGTTGATCAACACGCTGGTTGACATCATCAAGCGTGCGTATACCAACGAGTGAGAAGAATATGAAGTAAAATGTTCGTTCGGTCGTTCAGGCAGAAACCAGACTAACGCTACACAACCAGATTTTACAGTAGCTATACAGTAGGCTACAAACATTGGTTGTATCATTGTATTTTCATGTTGCTGCAGTAACAGTAGAATGTAGCTTTGCATCTTCATGTCACTAACTTCCATTGAAAGTGAATGGTATAGCATTTGTATCTTCATGTTGCTGGCTTCCATTGGGACTCGGGAGCATGTTCCATCAAAACATTGTGTGTGTGTGTGTGTGTGTGTGTGTGTGTGTACGTGTGCGTTTGCGTGTGTGTGTGTTTGTGCGCGCGCACGCGCGCGCGCGTGTGTGCGTGTGTGTGTGTGTGTGTGTGTGTGCGTGTGTGTGTGGAAGTGTTCTGCCTGCTGTAATTAAATGTCTGCTATTGTTGTGACCCTGCTGAGCTTCACTCTGCACTAATGAAAGAATCTTCCATTTCATCTGTCATGTACACACACGCACGCACGCACGCACGCACGCACGCACGCACGCATGCACGGCAGTAACATTTAATATGCAGTGATCAAGGCTGTGTGTGTCTGTCCAAGAGTATCAGTATACTTGGTATGCAGAGTCACTTAGACGGCATGGCTCTTTGGAACACAGGGAAGGAAGGAAGGAAGGAAGGAAGGAAGGAAGGCATAGAGAAGAAGAGAGGAAAGCAAGGGAGGAGAGATGCAGCAGAGCAGAAAAGAGACGGAGTGACGAATGAGTGAAGCCTCCATTGGATAAATGTCACTCAGGATTAGAGGACTATAGCAGGCAGAACTACTCCACACACACTGGTTTGCATTTGTATTCTTGTGAGGACCTCGACATTTTAGGACGGTATTAGAAATAGTTGAAAATAGCTGGGGGGAAAAAGAAAGGAAAAAAACCCCAGCTGATTGCACTGCCCTAACACTAACCCCAACCTGAATCGTATCCCTACAAATCTTGTTCCAACCACAAGTGTAACCAACCACTGTGTACTTTGGTCCTCAAAAGCACACACGCTTCACACAGGTGGGTAGATGGCAGGTGAGTGTGTGTGATGCATGTGCTATGGGGCATTCCCCCATGAGAGAAGCCTGGAGCTGTGCTATGGGGCATTCCCCCATGAGAGAAGCCTGGAGCTGTGCTATGGGGCATTCCCCCATGAGAGAAGCCTGGAGCTGTGCTATGGGGCATTCCCCCATGAGAGAAGCCTGGAGCTGTGCTATGGGGCATTCCCCCATGAGAGAAGCCTGGAGCTGTGCTATGGGGCATTCCCCCATGAGAGAAGCCTGGAGCTGTGCTATGGGGCATTCCCCCATGAGAGAAGCCTGGAGCTGTGCTATGGGGCATTCCCCCATGAGAGAAGCCTGGAGCTGTGCGTCTGTTGACAGGCAGTAACCTTGTAACTGTTCTCGTGCATGAATCCTCTCTCTCTGGAGGGGCAACCACTCAACCCCAAAACGCCTGTGGTCTCCGAGGCTAAGCCAGTAAAGACACTTTTCAATTCACTTCACGTTATATGCTTCATCCATGTAATGTTAACCACTGAAAGCCTCTAGTCTATATATATATAGTCTTAGTCAAACTGACCTGAGTTCTTTCTACTATGACCACTTGCTTCCGTCTGTATGCCAAATCTCTTGCCAAACATTGCGGATGTACAAGCTGACGGACGTGACCATTTGCAATACGTTGTGATCTTGCACATCGGCTATTTTGTGTGAACGTTCCCACCACAGAATGGGCTTGGTATAATGTTGGTATAGTGTTTGTGCTTCTCACTGTCTCATGTTTTGTCTGTGTGTTGTCTGTCTGTCTACATGTCTTGTTTTGACGGATCCTTCTCCTCCTCTATCGGGGAGCTTGCTCTGATCGAGTAGCAAGACTGTCTGCTCAACCCAGATACATCAGCCCCGCACGCCCGGAAAACAACACGCTTACCCCTTGAGCCGCATTCCTAATTCTGACAGATTGATCTGGGACAAACACATTTACACACACACACACACACACACACACACACACAAGCAGGCAACCTGGGCAAAATATGCACACGTGTGTGCACGTCGCATGCACGCCGCATGCACGCATAAACTATAACAACACACACACACACACACACACACACACACACACACACACACCAAAATGTGTGTGTATAAGCATAATTTAGCGGTGAAGTTGCTGCCGCTTCTCATTAAATGAGTGTTGTTTTTGGCTGCTGTTGTTGCTGTGTCTATGTTTGGCTCTCAATTTAGGCTTCATTTTGAGTTTTCGGTTTGCTTAAAGAATCTGCTGTCAAGGCTCTGTATGTATTTACAAACTGGCTTCAACTTTTTTTATTTCATGTCAAGAACCCCAAAAATTATATTTAATTGGCCACCAACCCCCATCTGAAAATATGTTGTTCCAGGAACCCCTCAGATTTGAGTTAAAAACGTTAGCTCTGAAAGAATATATATTCAAAGATTTGTGCCATATTTTCACGATTTTTCAAAAATGGCAGACCTACAAGCTCGTGCTCGTATGAGCTTGTAGCTATTTTTCAATAGCTAAATTAACATGTTTAAAACACCAAAAGGGGTTCCCGCCTAAAATGGGTTAAAATTATTGTGTTCATAGTACATCAATGCTAGATGCATATGAAATGAATGGCTGGAGGCATGGACACAATCATTCAGTATATGTGTCATATATTATGAAGCATCTCTAGCAACACGCTGCCAGTCATATAAGAGTGTGCTATGATGAGTTATTCATGGCATTGACTTATACTAACGGCGCTTATACCTTCACAGCCAACGGAATGCAAAACCAGATGGGATGTGATTCTTTACCTTTTCGCATCTGACCTATAGCTAAGCCCCTCCCCAAACTGCCATGGTCCAATCACAGCTAAGCATAACAGTATGGGTTAGACAAACCTCTCCACCAATAGTTTAAAAGAAATGCCACGCACATATTTTTCCAGTGCATATGGCAGGCCTTGCTGACGGAGTTGGAAGATATTTTGAAGGTCTGGTCCGGCCGGAAGTGTCTAAGTGGGAGAGGCCGGGTCTTAGCTATAGGTCTATTGTGTATATTTAGTTCATTATTGGTGGCGTTTCCTTGGACTGTGGTGACTTATCCTGCCATGTCTGCAGTACAGAGTGTGCAGAACATGTGTACACACCTGTAAGGGTCAATGCTATCAATTATTCAGATGGAGACCCCCTGCAGGGTACAGAAGACGTCATCCTCTTTGTTCTTTGTTTCTCCCTCCTCGCCACAACTATTGTTTTCTCTCTCTCTCTCTCTCTCTCTCTCTCCCCCCCCCCCCCCCCCCCATTCCTGACCTGGCTGACAGAGGCCACAGCTACAGACCTGAGATGAGTGTGTGTGCACACACCCTGAGGCGTATAGAGCAATCCTGTCTGACAGGAAACACAGAACAAATTAGGGCTATAAGACACTTCAGGGATGGATGCCCACGCACGCACGCACGCACGCACGCACGCACGCACTATACTACGCTACACCAAGGTCACTTTGCAAAGGCAACAAGAGAAAACTTGTCTTATATGAGTCTGGAGCCTATGGGGGGTGGGGGGGGAACAGAAGGACCCCTAAGGCGGTCCCTGTTGTACTCCTGTCTCATCTCTCACCATGGCAGCAGTCTCTCTGCTCACTGGCACAGCCATTACACTTCAAACTTCTCCCTACACAGGGATGCTGGTATAAAGTATAAAGTTATTTTTAATCTGTCCTTATGGAAACATAATCATGCATCTTAGGGGTAAATATTTACATATTTACATAGGCCTATACCGTACTATGAAATATTATGCAGTGTTGATTTTGTCGACTCTATGAGGAAAAATGTCTAACCTTTTTTCACTGACAAAACTGTAAATCTAAATGAAATACAAACTAAGCTGTGATGACTAAAACTATGACTAAATATACACACCATTAAGTCGACAAATAAGAACAAGCCTAAAATGTTAGGGAGGGACTAGTGGAGAAGACATCCAGTAAAACTAAGACAATTGTAAGTCATCAGACTTGCAGACCAAAATCATCTGATCTACAAGCTCACTATAGAACAGCTATTTTCGACATGCAGCTAAGTGACAATCAGTCATTTCAATGCCATGAGATAGCCCTTAGATAGCATTTCTGTAGACTTAGATAGCATCTGATACAGACTTATAGCATGTTATGTAGACGGCACTATAATTGCATTGTATATAGTCATAGCACGCCATAGTACATATGTACTGTATAGCATAGTAGTATATATATATAGCTTATATGTATAGTCTCATAATATAGATATTCCACTGTTACTTTCTTAGCTTACGCATGTTTTATGATGAATGCTTTTGTGATGTATTCCCATGCTTTTGTTCCTGATTATTGTAAGTCGCTCTGGATTAAGAGCGTCTGCTAAATGCCTAAATTGTAAATGACGCCCCACCAAAAATACATTTTAACCGACTACATCAACTGTAGATTTAGTTGACTGAAACTAAAACTCATTTCAGGTGACTGAAGTATGACAAAAAGTTAGTCTATGTTACATCTATGCAGTACACGTTTTCATGTATGTTAAGTCATTGCTGTAAATGTTCTTGTTTGTATACAGGGCTCCATTGAAAAAGAGACCCTGGTCTATAGACTTAATTGTGACCAGATTTGACTGAGAGCCTGCCATCGCGCAACATCCAGCTTTTCACCTATTTTTTTTAATCCAAAATGAGTTAATAGCACAGGCAGACTCTTCACATATAGAGCATGTCTGAAATAAATGCTTAAACATGTAGTTGTAATGATAGAGACCCCAGAAGTGAACCTTTCAAGCCTGTTTTCTCAAATCGCTGTTTTCTGCAAGACATTACTCTATAAGCCATATCTCCAAAACTGGTGGGTCAAACTGAACAACCAATATGTCAATGTGAAGCTATGATTCCCTGCTTTCAAAAACGAAAATTCAAAGAAATCCAATGGCAGTCCCTCAGTCAAATGTGGTCACAATTGACATAGGCTAATGCTAACAGAGACAGACTGTTTCACTCATCCACTGCAGTAAATGTACAGTACAGTACAGTACAGTACAGTACAGTACAGTACAGTACAGTACTTGTGCATACAGGTTGGCCAGAAATGTGTCTTTACTGTAGCAGTGAGATGTGGGGAGGTATAGTAATGTGATTGCATGTGTAAAACTAATTAAACCGCCTAGATTTACTTATGCGCTCGGCGGGGAAGTTAAGACATTTTCTTTTAATACAGCGTGGCCCAGTCTTCAGGGCACCGATGCAGAGAATTACATTTGAACAGCAGCAGGTGTTCATTTGTTGGCAACACTGTTACTATACAGTACATTTCCATAACCTTATAATTATTACACCGTAGAGATCCTCGGTGCTAATTTGACTCTCTGGGGGCCTCTCTCTGTGGGTCCGTTGGGTTACATTTTGTACAGTGTGAGAGTTAAATGAATACCGTGGTTCTTCACCGTGTGATTTTCATTCGCTGGGCGCGCTACTTGGGTTGAGTGGTGATCGGTGAATCAAAATGCAGTCACGGCCCGTGAGAGTGCACGCCTCTGAGGGTTTTAAATGCATACCGTTGGGCAGAAAACCTTGTATCTCCATTTTTTTTTAAATGTTTTCATAAAACATAAACACAAATTAATTCCCTATTTTATACTTCACTATATGAGTGTGTCACACATACTGTATAGAAGCTCACAACAACACAGGTTTTCGATTTATTGTTTGGACCCAATGTTTATACTTTTATAAAATTATGTCAATAAAGTAACTTACTACAGTAACTACCCAGCTAACTAGATGGGCTATTTCCAATGTGTGTTGGCCATAGAATAGAATAGGGACGCTATAGGTTTAATGTGTGTTGGCCATAGAATAGGGACGCTATAGGTTTAATGTGTGTTGGCCATAGAATAGGGACGCTATAGGTTTAATGTGTGTTGGCCATAGAATAGGGACGCTATAGGTTTCAAGTTGTTCAGACATGCCATGTTGGAGGTACACACAGTGTGATCTGACAGAGCCACCCGGTCGGGGTCACCCTCGCTTTGCTTCTGTTTCTGATGTCACCATGGTGTCAAATGGTCCCTTTGTCAGTGTCAGAGCTGCGGTTCAGAGGACGTGTGTGGGGGTGGAAACAGAAACTGTGTTTCACCTTCACAGAGTCCCTGGGGGCACATGGAATGTAGTGTAGTAGAGCTTGCAAAGGGATGGAGCTTTTACAGACACAGATACCTCTGTAAATCCGAAGAGAATCAGAAATTGTTATCATTGCTAACTAGCTGTGAGCTTCAAATGGTGAGCGGCCCTAGTACAGATCCCCGTGGGACTCCGGTCAACTGGGTTTAAGTGGTTAAAAGATGATTTCTTCTAGACGCGCACACACACACACACACACACACACACACACACACACACACACACACACACACACACACACACACACGCACACACACACACACACACACACACACACACACACAGTACTGTGTGGAGGATGAATGAAGCCGTAATTTATTTGTCCCCATGTCTCTCATTTCATTTAATTTGGTCTCATCCATTTCATTGTTCTGTGCATTTAATTAGACACAGCGTCTCACCCGACTCTGTCTCTGTGTCAGTCAATTTCAATTCAATTATGCTTTATTGGCATGACAAGCTTTCTTATTCATACAGTATGTGATACAAATTAATAATATATTATTCAGAATCGGAAAAAATAGTCTGTGTCAGTCGCTGTCTATCTCAGTGTCTGTCTCTATTTGTGGGCCTCTTGTTAAAGAGTAAACTTGTTTCTCAGCCTGGCAAAAATTACAAGGTAATTGGTGTTACTAACGAAGTGGAACGTGTGTGTGTGTGTGTGTGTGTGTGTGTGTGTGTGTGTGTGTGTGTGTGTTGAATTTATATAGCACCTTTCAAGACACCCAAGGACACTTTGCAATACAGATAAAATAAACAAACTAATTGCCAAAAGCCTGAATAAAACAAATGTCTCTTCAGTGCAGACATTTGTCTGCACATTAAAACATGTTTTGAAAGATCTACAAATATGCAAATGTGATGTATGTTTTGTAATAATGATCAAAATGCGTACCAATGCAGAGCCGAGTGCTCTTTCAAAGAAGAAAGAGAGACACAGGTACAGTCCTTCTTTTCACAGGGACAAGAACAAAGCTTCCTAGGCTAATGCTAACAGAGACAGACTGTTTCACTCATCCACTGCAGTAAATGTACAGTACAGTACAGTACAGTACAGTACAGTACAGTACAGTACTTGTGCATACAGGTTGGCCAGAAATGTGTCTTTACTGTAGCAGTGAGATGTGGGGAGGTATAGTAATGTGATTGCATGTGTAAAACTAATTAAACCGCCTAGATTTACTTATGCGCTCGGCGGGGAAGTTAAGACATTTTCTTTTAATACAGCGTGGCCCAGTCTTCAGGGCACCGATGCAGAGAATTACATTTGAACAGCAGCAGGTGTTCATTTGTTGGCAACACTGTTACTATACAGTACATTTCCATAACCTTATAATTATTACACCGTAGAGATCCTCGGTGCTAATTTGACTCTCTGGGGGCCTCTCTCTGTGGGTCCGTTGGGTTACATTTTGTACAGTGTGAGAGTTAAATGAATACCGTGGTTCTTCACCGTGTGATTTTCATTCGCTGGGCGCGCTACTTGGGTTGAGTGGTGATCGGTGAATCAAAATGCAGTCACGGCCCGTGAGAGTGCACGCCTCTGAGGGTTTTAAATGCATACCGTTGGGCAGAAAACCTTGTATCTCCATTTTTTTTTAAATGTTTTCATAAAACATAAACACAAATTAATTCCCTATTTTATACTTCACTATATGAGTGTGTCACACATACTGTATAGAAGCTCACAACAACACAGGTTTTCGATTTATTGTTTGGACCCAATGTTTATACTTTTATAAAATTATGTCAATAAAGTAACTTACTACAGTAACTACCCAGCTAACTAGATGGGCTATTTCCAATGTGTGTTGGCCATAGAATAGAATAGGGACGCTATAGGTTTAATGTGTGTTGGCCATAGAATAGGGACGCTATAGGTTTAATGTGTGTTGGCCATAGAATAGGGACGCTATAGGTTTAATGTGTGTTGGCCATAGAATAGGGACGCTATAGGTTTCAAGTTGTTCAGACATGCCATGTTGGAGGTACACACAGTGTGATCTGACAGAGCCACCCGGTCGGGGTCACCCTCGCTTTGCTTCTGTTTCTGATGTCACCATGGTGTCAAATGGTCCCTTTGTCAGTGTCAGAGCTGCGGTTCAGAGGACGTGTGTGGGGGTGGAAACAGAAACTGTGTTTCACCTTCACAGAGTCCCTGGGGGCACATGGAATGTAGTGTAGTAGAGCTTGCAAAGGGATGGAGCTTTTACAGACACAGATACCTCTGTAAATCCGAAGAGAATCAGAAATTGTTATCATTGCTAACTAGCTGTGAGCTTCAAATGGTGAGCGGCCCTAGTACAGATCCCCGTGGGACTCCGGTCAACTGGGTTTAAGTGGTTAAAAGATGATTTCTTCTAGACGCGCACACACACACACACACACACACACACACACACACACACACACACACACACACACACACACACACACACGCACACACACACACACACACACACACACACACACACACACAGTACTGTGTGGAGGATGAATGAAGCCGTAATTTATTTGTCCCCATGTCTCTCATTTCATTTAATTTGGTCTCATCCATTTCATTGTTCTGTGCATTTAATTAGACACAGCGTCTCACCCGACTCTGTCTCTGTGTCAGTCAATTTCAATTCAATTATGCTTTATTGGCATGACAAGCTTTCTTATTCATACAGTATGTGATACAAATTAATAATATATTATTCAGAATCGGAAAAAATAGTCTGTGTCAGTCGCTGTCTATCTCAGTGTCTGTCTCTATTTGTGGGCCTCTTGTTAAAGAGTAAACTTGTTTCTCAGCCTGGCAAAAATTACAAGGTAATTGGTGTTACTAACGAAGTGGAACGTGTGTGTGTGTGTGTGTGTGTGTGTGTGTGTGTGTGTGTGTGTGTGTTGAATTTATATAGCACCTTTCAAGACACCCAAGGACACTTTGCAATACAGATAAAATAAACAAACTAATTGCCAAAAGCCTGAATAAAACAAATGTCTCTTCAGTGCAGACATTTGTCTGCACATTAAAACATGTTTTGAAAGATCTACAAATATGCAAATGTGATGTATGTTTTGTAATAATGATCAAAATGCGTACCAATGCAGAGCCGAGTGCTCTTTCAAAGAAGAAAGAGAGACACAGGTACAGTCCTTCTTTTCACAGGGACAAGAACAAAGCTTCCTCTCATGCCTGTCATCGTCTCTGCCAAAATATGGTGGACCCACTTGAAATGTTCAACCCTCTCATCTCTCTCTCTCTCTCTCTCTCTCTCTCTCTCTCTCTCTCTCTCTCTCTCTCTCTCTCTCTCTCTCTCTCTCTCTCTCCCGGGGTCCTGCAGGATGAAGACGGGGATGAGTAAATCAGAACAGACACCAGACAGATACAGAGACTATAGCTGCCATCTGGCTAGTCTCCTGTCTCTGACTCTAGTCTGTGCATGTTGCACTCTCTCTGTCTCTTCACAATGTGCATACTAATATCTGTTATACACATCCTCTGATTAAAGGGAGGATGGCTGATGGAATTATTACGGGAGAGGAAGTGGAGTTAGCTGAACAAAACGTGGAGAGGGGGGGGGGGGGGGGGGGGGTCCCTTCTTCAGCCCCTACACTGCGTGAAGAGAAATTATGGGCACTGTATTTTGCTCGTAAACCTCAAGTTTAGCGGGCATATACAGTTAATCTACGGTAATATACAGGTGTGATGGTACAATTCGGGAGTTTACCGGAGTTTTCGCCTTTATTTTATATATTTTTAAAGAGGGACAGACAGTAGGCTGACAGGAAATGGGGAGAGAGATGGGGGGTGACATGCAGCATAAAGGCCGTTGGGATTGGGAGTCGAACCCGCGGCACACTGCCAGACTTGGTCACTCTACATGAAATATGTTCGCTGTTTTCTGCACAAGTTCTCAGAAAATGGATGCTGAGAAAGTGGTACTGAAGTGACCTCAACATTCTGTGAGCAACAGGTGAGTGAGTGAGCGACTGGGACATTTCCTTTTGTGCAAATTATGAGCTGGGAGCAAACTGTTGCTATGGAGACAGAGTTAGAGATGGAGAGTCACGTAGTGGAGAGAGGACGACGGAGAACACACACCTGCTGCTGATGGAATGCTCTAGCGCAGGCGGTGATGGAAAGTAACTAAGTACATTTACTAGTACAGTACAGTACTTAAGTACTGATGGATGGGTTACTATAAGTAGAGTTGATTGAACGGTTGGATAATTAGATCCATGAGGAACTGTGGATAAGTAATATATACATTTTCCTACCACATTACATCTTAGAGGCATACATTGTACTGTTACTCGATTTCAACTAGCGTATTTGAACACTTTAGTTACAAGCTACTTTGAAGACTATTACAAAACATACATACATTCACCACGTCAGTTCTATTTGGCTATTTGAAAATGGGCACGCGCACGCGCACGCTGTTTGTGCTGTGCAGCCCCTCTGGGGCAGATATGAGAGTAAATGACTACAGTGATTGTGGTAGATAGACTGTGCATGTGTGCGTAATATCCACAGCGAGAGGATAATGTGTTTGCTAATCGCACACCAGAGAGACACACACACACACACACACACACACACACACACACACACACACACACACACACAGGCTGCCAGCTGCACTGCTATAACCCTTAACCAGTCTTTTCACAGATACTGCATAATAACAGTGTTCCCTCGGGTCCTCAAGTCAAATCCTGTTGTGAGAAAGTTGTGATTCATTCACACACAGATCTGTGATCACAGTTATCACTCATTCACACACACACACGCGCACACACACACGCACACACACACACACACACACACACACACACACACACACACACACACACACGCACGCACGCACGCACGCAAGCATGTGCGTGCGTGCGTGCGTGCATGTTTTCATCTCCACAGCAGTGGAAGTGATAATAATCATTGCAGACGCCACATTAAGGAAGACTGAGATCTATCAGCAAATGTGTTATTTAAGCATTTGATGACAACAGCTGGTCTACAGGTCTACAATGTGATGCAGCACAACACATTGTAGAGCCTATTTAAGTCTATTATACTAAACATATTGCCTGTGTTTATTCTACTTTTGGATCACTGGATGTTAGCCATCATCTTACAAATAAGGAGAAATAAGGAATGACGTGATAACGGTGCATGGCATGGCTAGCCACCTAGACAAGTATCTGTGAGAGTGTCTGTGGCTAATCTCGCAATACAACTGGCACTGTTTTTATTTTTCCAGGTAGCCTACTATAGATTTAGGAATGTTGTGTCACAGTGTGAGAAGTGTTTTCTCACATGCAGCTACATTATCTATCATTCAAATATCCATGCACTTGGTTGATGGCATTTCATATGCAAGAATAAGGTGGCGCACACAAAGGGATAATGACAATAATTGCCCCCGTTTTAGGGGAGCTAATTTAAGCTAATTTAGACCCCTTGCTAAGCGTTCATTAACTGTTAACTTGTTTTCATTTGATCTAATAGCTCCCATTATGAGGATTTTATTCAGTTCAATTTAATGACTTAAGAGAAGAGAAGAGCTTCCATCCATCCATCCATCCATCCATGCTTTTGTGGAATCGGGTTGTGGGGGCAACAGTTCCAACAGAGATTTCCAGCCTTTCCCTTTCCAGAGGCAAAATTAGAAACTTCCTCATGGGGGATCCCAAGGTGTTCCCAGGCCAGTGTGGAGATGTAATCCCCCTGGACCATCTGGTCCTTGGTCTGCCAGGGGGTCTCTTCCCAGTGAGGACCTCCCTAGGGAGACACTCGGGAGGCATCCGAACTAGATGCCCAAACCATCTAAGATGACTCCTTTCCAATTATGTCTCTAATGGAGAGGCCGGCCACCCTTCAAAGAACTCATTTTGGCTGCTTGCAAAACGTATATGCTTGGGGTAGAGATCTACACAAAATATATTTGCCAAAAATAGCCAATCTACAAGCTATATTTGAGCAGAATATTTGGCTATTCTTGCGGAATGTTTGCCTATTATGACAAGCCCAGAATATGAATCTTAAGGCTGCTTCAGACAGCACAGACAGTCGGCCGTCGGCCAGTTTGAAAGCATCGGGAGCTTGTCGGCAGGAGACTCCTTCACGGGACCGCGCCCACGTAAAAACACTTGCGTTGAAAATAACATTATTAACACCTGCGTGGGTTTGAAATGCCGCACCCAAGCTGTGCTACTCATACACTGAGTTGGCGGAGCCCTGCAGGATCGAAACCGAGGACATGGGGTCTCCAAAATCAGCATGGTTCCTCCTCTGGGGCAGCAGGTGGATTAGAAATAGTGTAAGAGCATCCATCCTTCTGTTCAGTTACATGTAGACATTACCATGATGTGAGCAGTCAAGTGAGTCAACATTAATCTATTTAGTTTTGTAACATTCGTTCTGTTTCCATGGCTCAGAATACCAACCAAAATGTATGTTAACACCCCCCTCCCCCCTTGTTCTAATTAGCCAATTGCATTTCATGTGATTTGAACATGGAGCCCTTTCTGAATCAGTCTATAATAATCTATCTCCCCATTTCCTGTCAGCCTACTGTCTATCCCTCCATAAAAAAAACAATATATAAAATAAAGGCGAAAGCCACAAATAAACTCAGGACAGCTACGCTCCTTTATTACATTTGTACGCACAGGAGAAGGCTATGCATGCAACAATGGTTGCTGCATGCGCTGCGCCCCCATGTTTTATTAATAGTGGGGATTACAAAAAAGCTTTTCCTGAGAATCCAGCCATTAGTCATTCCCATTAACACGAATATCCACTCTTAAGTGGGGTATCATGCCGGAGGCTGCATTTCCGCTTACATAATGTCAAGGGTGGAACAGGTAGAGAGAGAGAGAGAGAGAGAGAGAGAGAGAGAGAGAGAGAGAGAGAGAGAGAGAGAGAGAGAGAGAGAGAGAGAGAGAGAGAGAGAGAGAGAGACAGACACGTGTGAAAAACTAATGATACACCACTGCAGTTTAATGAAGGTGTGAATCATGGACATTTGTATCATTATTGCAATTCCGGATCTCATGGGAGGGCCTGGGGAGGAGAGAGGGATCTATTCCATGACTTCCATGGGAGGGCCTGGGGAGGAGAGAGGGATCTATCCCATATGACTTCCATGACCACTTCAACTAGACTTCAACTAGACTTAGTAGTAACCAGTAGTAACCAGTTGACATGCATGGGCAGTCTTTTATGTCTTCTTTCACCAAGTATCTTCGCCGATCTACAAGTCTACAACGAGTCCTGCCCGTGACAAAGAATAAATTGCCATTGTAGTGCCGCATAGTACCGCTAAAATACAGTCCAGTCCTGTACAAGCCTTCAATATCCCAGAGAGAGAGAGTATGGAACATTACGTTCTCCTCTGCATGTAGACGCATTATTCATATCTTGCTAAAGTAGCCTTAAGCATGATCAGACATTTGATGACTGCAGGCATGCAGGCATTTACGGTAAGTATTAGCGAGATGGCACTCCTGATGCACGGCCCTACCCGCTGGGCCTCTACTCAACGATGCACGGCCCTACCCGCTGGGCCTCTACTCAACGATGCACGGCCCTACCCGCTGGGCCTCTACTCAACGATGCACGGCCCTACCTGGTGGGCCTCTACTCAACAATGCACGGCCCTACCCGCTGGGCCTCTACTCAACGATGCACGGCCCTACCCGCTGGGCCTCTACTCAACAATGCACGGCCCTACCT
Organism: Protomyctophum parallelum; assembly: GCF_964188405.1. Lineage (NCBI taxonomy): Eukaryota > Metazoa > Chordata > Actinopteri > Myctophiformes > Myctophidae > Protomyctophum > Protomyctophum parallelum. Next base: position 7,939,701 of record NC_139701.1, on the reverse strand, counting down.
GGTGGGCCTCTACTCAACAATGCACGGCCCTACCCGCTGGGCCTCTACTCAACGATGCACGGCCCTACCCGCTGGGCCTCTACTCAACGATGCACGGCCCTACCTGGTGGGCCTCTACTCAACGATGCACGGCCCTACCCGCTGGGCCTCTACTCAACAATGCACGGCCCTACCTGGTGGGCCTCTACTCAACAATGCACGGCCCTACCCGCTGGGCCTCTACTCAACGATGCACGGCCCTACCTGGTGGGCCTCCACTCAACAATGCACGGCCCTACCTGGTGGGCCTCTACTCAACAATGCACGGCCCTACCCGCTGGGCCTCTACTCAGCGATGCACGGCCCTACCCGCTGGGCCTCTACTCAGCGATGCACGGCCCTACCCGCTGGGCCTCTACTCAGCGATGCACGGCCCTACCCGGTGGGCCTCTACTCAACGATGCACGGCCCTACCCGCTGGGCCTCTACTCAACGATGCACGGCCCTACCCGCTGGGCCTCTACTCAACGATGCACGGCCCTACCTGGTGGGCCTCTACTCAACGATGCACGGCCCTACCTGGTGGGCCTCTACTCAACGATGCACGGCCCTACCTGGTGGGCCTCTACTCAACGATGCACGGCCCTACCTGGTGGGCCTCTACTCAACGATGCACGGCCCTACCCGCTGGGCCTCTACTCAACGATGCACGGCCCTACCCGCTGGGCCTCTACTCAACGATGCACGGCCCTACCCGCTGGGCCTCTACTCAACGATGCACGGCCCTACCCGCTGGGCCTCTACTCAACGATGCACGGCCCTACCTGATGGGCCTCTACTCAACGATGCACGGCCCTACCTGGTGGGCCTCTACTCAACGATGCACGGCCCTACCTGGTGGGCCTCTACTCAACGATGCACGGCCCTACCCGCTGGGCCTCTACTCAACGATGCACAGCCCTACCAGGTGGGCCTCTACTCAACGATGCACAGCCCTACCTGGTGGGCCTCTACTCAACGATGCACGGCCCTACCCGCTGGGCCTCTACTCAACGATGCACGGCCCTACCTGGTGGGCCTCTACTCAACGATGCACGGCCCTACCCGCTGGGCCTCTACTCAACGATGCACAGCCCTACCCGTTGGGCCTCTACTCAACGATGCACGGCCCTACCCGCTGGGCCTCTACTCAACGATGCACAGCCCTACCCGCTGGGCCTCTACTCAACGATGCACGGCCCTACCCGCTGGGCCTCTACTCAACGATGCACGGCCCTACCTGGTGGGCCTCTACTCAACGATGCACGGCCCTACCTGGTGGGCCTCTACTCAACGATGCACGGCCCTACCTGGTGGGCCTCTACTCAACGATGCACGGCCCTACCTGGTGGGCCTCTACTCAACGATGCACGGCCCTACCCGCTGGGCCTCTACTCAACGATGCACGGCCCTACCTGGTGGGCCTCTACTCAACGATGCACGGCCCTACCCGCTGGGCCTCTACTCAACGATGCACGGCCCTACCTGGTGGGCCTCTACTCAACGATGCACGGCCCTACCTGGTGGGCCTCTACTCAACGATGCACGGCCCTACCTGGTGGGCCTCTACTCAACGATGCACGGCCCTACCCGCTGGGCCTCTACTCAACGATGCACGGCCCTACCTGGTGGGCCTCTACTCAACGATGCACGGCTCTACCTGGTGGGCCTCCACTGAACGTATAGGTTCATGTGCATTAAGCCATTAAAGTAGTCCATGTCCTTCCATGTTGTCAGAGTAGTATTACCCTCACATTGACATGACTCTGTATCACTCACATATAGTATTATACCCTCACATTGACATGACTCTGTATCACTCACATATAGTATTATACCCTCACATTGACATGACTCTGTATCACTCACATAGTCAGGGCTGCACATAAGTGGTGCGCCACCGCGCATGCGTCGTCAAAATTCAAAATGCGCTGTCAATCAAGCGCCGGGAAGCGCTTCTGCGTACCAACAGCCGGGGCCGCCTAGAATGATTATTATGGCCAGAATACTAGTAAATTCTGTGGCGAGAGCATTTTCCACCGACTGCCACTCAAAGTGGCTACTGGCCCAATCACAGCGCGTCCTTACTCAAAAGGGGGAGGATTCCATGCTGCTTTCTGCTGGGAGCCTGGGAGGAGACGGAGGGCGGTTGACAGGAAAACCTGACACAAATAGTTTCGTCTTCTCCGTTTCAGATAGCAAACTACTGTAGTCCCCGGTGTAGAAGGGCATGCTTTGGATGCTTTGCACTCTTCCCATTTGCCGCTGTGCTTGTGTTTGTTTTCCGGCTGTTGGAGCAGCATGGTTGCTCGTGTGCGATGCCGTCTCAAAACCCGAATCCGAGGCAGAAACCATATTAGCGTCTCTCACAGCCTAGGCACCGGCCACCGACTTTTTACGGGTAGGCCTACTAAGGTTTTAGTTCCGACATAGTGGAGTGGGAAGAGTTTAAAGCATTGCGGACTGGCACTGCTGCTGCCCAACATGAACACCGTGTCTCGACATACTGTGCCTTATTATCGTAAAGTCGGGTAGTGTACACTGTTTATTTTTGCACCGAGGAGCCATGTGTGTCTGACTGTCTGACTACGCACGTCGCCTCAGCTAAAAACAAAAGGGAACTAGGGAAGCCTGATGTATGCTTCGCCGTACGATGTGTCGCATGTTAAAAAAATCACACACGTGTGAACTGAGTGGTGCAATTCCCCCCCCCCCCCCCCTCTCTCTCTCTCTCTCTCTCTCTCTCTCTCTCTCTCTCTCACTCTCTCTCATTAGAGTCACTACCCCTCTCACTGTTTCTGGCGCCCCCTACTGCTATTATTAAGTCACATACTCATGCTCACACAGACAGACAGACACACACACAAACAAACAAACACACAGACACACACACAAACAAACAGGTACGAGGACATTGCAAGCTGGTTGTAGGAGTGGTTTGCACCACTCAAAAATAGCTGATCTGCAAGCTCACAACGTGTCGCAACACGTTGTGAGCTAGTAGATTGGTTATTTAAATACAAAATAATAAAAAATCTAAATATTGCTTTGATGCTCATATTATCCTTAGGAAGTATTAAGTTGTTAACTTGTTTTTATTATAATATGCATTCCATAGGGCTGGACCACACATGGACCTAAATTTTAGCAAATTTATATATTTTTAATAATGGGATGAATCTACAACAAGAGCCATTCTAGGGCTAAATCAAGAGTTGCAATACCCTCCATTGACTCCCCACTCATCCAATAAATATTGTTTTGCTATAAGTTATTCATCCCTCTTTTATCCATCCGGCGAGACGGGTCGCCACATTTTAGGAGCACCAAGCAACTCCTCCAGGTGCTCCTCTGAGTACTAGACCAAAAAAGTTGTGTGCAGCCCTGCACATAGTAGTATCACCCTCACATTGACATGGCTCTGTATCACTCACATATAGTATTATACCCTCACATTGACATGACTCTGCCTCTGTATCACTCATAGTAGTATCACCATCACATTGACATGACTCTGCCTCTGTATCACTCATAGTAGTATCACCCTCACATTGACATGACTCTGCCTCTGTATCACTCATAGTAGTATCACCCTCACATTGACATGACTCTGCCTCTGTATCACTCATAGTAGTATCACCATCACATTGACATGACTCTGCCTCTGTATCACTCATAGTAGTATCACCATCACATTGACATGACTCTGCCTCTGTATCACTCATAGTAGTATCACCCTCACATTGACATGACTCTGCCTCTGTATCACTCATAGTAGTATCACCATCACATTGACATGACTCTGCCTCTGTATCACTCATAGTAGTATCACCATCACATTGACATGACTCTGCCTCTGTATCACTCATAGTAGTATTACCCTCACATTGACATGACTCTGCCTCTGTATCACTCATAGTAGTATCACCATCACATTGACATGACTCTGCCTCTGTATCACTCATAGTAGTATCACCATCACATTGACATGACTCTGCCTCTGTATCACTCATAGTAGTATCACCCTCACATTGACATGACTCTGCCTCTGTATCACTCATAGTAGTATCACCATCACATTGACATGACTCTGCCTCTGTATCACTCACAGTAGTATCACCCTCACATTGACATGACTCTGTATCACTCACATAGTAGTATTACCCTCACATTGACATGACTCTGCCTCTGTATCACTCACAGTAGTATCACCCTCACATTGACATGACTCTGTATCACTCACATAGTAGTATCACCCTCACCTTGACATGACTCTGCCTCTGTATCACTCACATAGTAGTATCACCCTCACATTGACATGACTCTGCCTCTGTATCACTCATAGTAGTATCACCATCACATTGACATGACTCTGCCTCTGTATCACTCATAGTAGTATCACCATCACATTGACATGACTCTGCCTCTGTATCACTCATAGTAGTATCACCATCACATTGACATGACTCTGCCTCTGTATCACTCATAGTAGTATCACCATCACATTGACATGACTCTGCCTCTGTATCACTCATAGTAGTATCACCCTCACATTGACATGGCTCTGCCTCTGTATCACTCACAGTAGTATTACCATCACATTGACATGACTCTGCCTCTGTATCACTCATAGTAGTATTACCATCACATTGACATGACTCTGCCTCTGTATCAATATAGCCTGCGGTGTTGGACCTTAAGGTGTGGGGTTGGTCCATTAAGCCTCACAGCCGGAGAGCTGCACAGAGCTCAGGTTCTGTAAATGCTAAAAGTTCAAAGGTTATCTCTACCTTGTCACGGGTAATTCAATATAAACCCTATCGGCAGGGGAAACAAAAAAAAGTGCTGTTATTAGAATGGCCCCTGAGCTAAAAATGTGATTATTGCATTACATGCACACACACACACACATACAGAACACGTATGCACGCATGCACGCAAGACACGCACGCACACAAAGCTTCTGGTATGATTAATGTGAGGAGTCCAGCAATCCCAGATTCTCTTTTCATTATACGATGCTGTCTTAACAGAAACCTCTTATCTCCATATTCTAACTTGCCACGCTTTGTTTTTCATAAATTTGCGCCCTATACTTCGTCACACTACGGTGTCACACATCCCAGCCGATCGGCTGTTCATGTGAAATGTGGAATTTGTCATCCTGAAAAGTGTATATAACAACCGATTTGGACATACAAGGTTTCTATCTGACAGCAATGATTACATTCTTCATAGAAATCCGAAACAAAGGGACTAAGATTAAACACCTTTCCTTCATGTTCTCTCATTAGTCTCTCTCTCTCTCTCTCTCTCTCTCTCTCTCTCTCTCTCTCTCTCCCTCCCCTACATGCAACTCATCCGGGACAAGGTCGTTTAGGAGTCAGAGGAGGAGAGTAGGGAGGAGGAGGAGCAGGAGGAGGAGGAGGAGGAGGGTGTGGGGGGCTATTAGCAGCAGAGGGATTAGAGCTGCTCTTGTCATTGGTATATATGAGGTATAGTGTCCTGTCATGTGGCCCCTCATTCACCATCTAATGGGCCTCCCTGCTGGAGGCCCCTGGATCTATTCTCATTACAGGACTATAGTAGCCTGCTGCACGAGATGGGGAGAGAGAGAGAGAGAGACAATGGACAACACAGAGGGGAAGAGATGTGTGTCTGTTACTCAGGTGGTTCTCACAAACATGCGCGCGCACGCACGCACATTATACAGTTCTGTATATAAGCTCGAGTCAGGACACATTCACCGCATGTGTGTGGCACATGATTGCATTTGGCTTTCATCATCCAAGAGTGTGTGTGTGTGTGTGTGTGTGTGTGTGTGTGTGTGTGTGTGTGTGTGTGTGTGTGTGTGTGTGTGTGACCCAGATCAGAGTGGTGATGCGTTCTCTATCTGAACCCTAGCGGGGTATTCGTAGAAAACTCCAAAACCCATACTGGGGAGAGATTAAAGGTGTATGTGTGTGAGAGAGAGAGAGAGAGAGAGAGAGAGAGAGAGAGAGAGAGTACAACCATTCATCTTCATGTGCTCTACCTGGCTTCGTTCCCAGTCGCACTGCACCTCTCTGTATGTGCACGTGAGCGTGTGTGCTTACAATATACGTGTGCATGAGCGTATGCGCATGTACAGTATACCAGCCTATATGGAGAACAGTGTGTATGACGAACAGTGCAGTTTTATACAAACTCCAGAGACCTCCAGCCCTAGTCTTCACACACGCCGGAGACCCCAAAGCAGCTTTGCAGGTGCAGAGGCACGTGATGTGTGCAATGAGGCATCTGCCGCATGTGATACTGTGTGTAAATGTGTCTGTATGCGTGCGAGCGAGCGTGCGTGCGTGCGTGCGTGTGACCGTGCATGAGTGTCTGTGTTTGCTTTGCTTGTACATCAATTACATGTCACCGGCAACTGTGCCCAGCATCTCGCCCTATCAATCACACCGCTGATTGAGTGAATACTGGGGGCATCACTCAGGTGCACGCCCTGCCAGGTGGCACAGAGGCAGCCGGGTTAGATGGAGCGGTGGTGCCAGGGTGCCAGGCTCCCTGGCATCACCTCTGCTCCTGCCCCATGCACCTTAGACCTGAGACCTGCTCTAATACCCCTAGTTACCTCTCCCTCCCCTCTCCTCCTCCTGCACAGCTGGGTGTGTTTGCTATAGCTAGCGTATTGTGACATCCCCCCATTGCACCTGTTTTGCCAGCTTAGATGCCGTAACAACCCCACATCTGCTACTGTGGCAACAACAACAACAACAACAACAGCCGCCCATGCCATGTTGTCGCCAATAAACAGGATAATGGAGTAAGCACCTGAATGCTATATGAATGCAGAGACAGGAAAAGGGAAAAGAAAATAATGGCTCAAATTGGTGTTTGTGTTTTGTTTAGAGGGAGAGAGAGTGCGAGAGAGAGAGAGACGTGAGAAATGACAAACAGAGCAAACTAAAAGTGGAATATAGTATAGTGTTGCTGTCAAACAGAAACCTGTTATCTTACACAAAAGCATCAAATGTAGCAGATCCACAAAAGCATCATAAGAGCTTGTAGATCTGCTGTATTTGAATGTAAATCCTGAAGTAACAGTTTTGAACATATGAGGTTTCCACCTGACAGAGCACAATAATGTGCGCTCGCGTCTTACGCCACGTGGCCCACGTTGTCATCGATTCTCAGTGAATATCGTGTGTCCAAGTGAGACACACACAAACCGTACATTTTGAACGAAGACAGACATCGTTGTGCTTGGCCACTGACCTTATTCTGTCTGTGTTGTTTCATGTTGTGGTTTTCTTTCCGTGAATAAGAGAGAGAGACAGAGATAGTTGTTGCTTTCCCTGGTTCGACGCGGTACAGACAAGGGCTCTTTTACGTTAACTTTCACTGCTGCCTGTAGGAAAGGCCCGCTGTGATTGGCCAGTATTCGCACACCGACCCGAGCTGAGTTGAAGACGCAGTAACGTCAGTGACGTAATCACAGCCACAAAGCACAGGTGTGAACGGCACTTCTGCATACTCTGCATACTATGTCTATCTGCCTCGGTTGCTATCTTCCATTGCCATGGAAACCCCACACCTGCCATTTGATTACTTAACCAGTCCACTTTTCACAGTCAGTTTGCACTCTTCAGACACAGGCAGACAGATACAGAGATCGCCATGTGGGACACAGACAGACAGTTAAAATGGGTGCTATGACAACATACCTATTATTAGGTTCCCAAGTTGCATCGTTCCCAAGTAGGCCGGTGGCCGACGGGCACAGGTCTAGTGTGCTAAAAGCCTGTGTGCTTGCGCTATATGACCTAGTTCCACACCAGTGCAATTAAAAACAAGTGCCTGCAGGTGGGAAGTGTAGAATAATGCAGGATAAACGCACGCATGCACACGGGCACGCAGGCACGCACACACACACACACACACACACGCACAAACACACAAACACACACACACACACGTGCGTGTGTGCGTGTGTTCACGTATTGGCCTGCATAGCCACACGCGATGGCACCGTCGCAACCCCCCTCAGTAACCCATGCCTGGAGCAACGTCATCATGGAAATGGATGGACATAGCCATAAGCGTTGTACACATGCATATAGTGTCCTTTACCTTTCCTCCTGGAGTCCCGTCTCACGCTGCTGGGCCTGGACGCTGGCTGGAGCTCGGTCTCTGTTGACATCCTCAGGCTCCAACTGGGCTAAGCCTCCGCTGCGCGTGGGGCTCCGCTGGGCTCCGAGGGGTCCGTCGTCGTGTGCTCGCCGTGCCGAGTGCGCGCGTGCTGCGGTGGGCGCCGGGCGTGCGTGTGGAGGCGCCAGGTGTGTGTGTGGGCACACAGGCTCATGGGAGAGAGAGAGGGGGACGGGCTCTAGCCCTGACACAACATCCCACGCACACCCACGGAGAGCTGCGTGGTAGAGAGAGAGAGAGAGAGAGAGAGAGAGAGAGAGGTTTTGTTAGGTCATGTTCCTGTCTTGGCAGGCGAAGGTAGCAGGAGTCTACAGTTGGCATGCCAATGAGCCTATTTTGTTGCTCGCGGGCGCCTTGAGTCCATGGTTACCCATGGAAACTATTGTGAAGAGAGAGAGAGAGAGAGAGAGAGAGAGAGAGAGAGAGAGAGCGTGCTAAAGCTTTTGGGGCGCCATCCGGCATCCTGTTCTATATTCTATTATCAAGCACACTGTCAAAGCTCTACTGTAAATATCCTCCTTCACCTAATGCTCTGAGAAATTATGCATTTAAATGTAAAGAGTAAATTGTCTTCATTTATATAGAAATGATGTGAAATGAACATTGGCTAAATTGTCAAATAATATAGGGGGCAAAAAGGGGCATTGTGTACTATATTTTAGTGTAATATTTTTTAGCCTATGTACCTACACACATCCTTAGTTATATACTAATATTCACCCATTCTCACACATTTACTCGACCAACAACGACAGAGGCAGACAGTCAAAGGCACGCCTGGTTGGTGGGGGGGGCAGTCGGGGGTTCAGTCAGTGTCTTGCTCAAGGGCTGGACGAGCAGCGCTTCCTCAGATCACCACCAGGCGACCGCCTGGACTGAACAACCAACCCATCGACCCGTCAGGCCAAGTGGACCTCCCCTTTCTCTGCCCTGCTGCCCCTTTCCAGCGCCCTGTGTGTGTGTGTGTGTACGCCCCCAACTGCCTCCTGTGCTCTTCTCACAAGTGTTAATTGGCATTGATGGAGAATTCTGAGCTCTACCACCGCCTGGCAGTCCAAATACACGCGCGCACACACACACACACGCACACGCACACGCACACGCACACGCACACGCACACACACACACACACACACACACACACACACACACACACAGAGTAAAGTCCAATATTTATTAGACAAAGAACACTTAACAGCTTACATGGTGAAGAGGCAACAGCAGGACAAAACAGGCAGAACATCAACCTTGGATGGCAGTGTGAGAGCAGAATGAGTCCAGTACTTATCCACACTTTTCCTGGGCTGTGTGTGCTCCAGTTCCTGTTGATTTCATTGGATCATTGGTCATCTGACCAGTTTCATTGGCTTTTATTGGATCAAATCGACAGGAACTGGAGCACACACAGCCCAGGAAAAGTGTGGATAGACGACAGGCTGATAGTGAAGCAAACACAGGTGAGTGTCATCAGGCAACTGCAGGCTAATGACAGAATGGAGACAGGTGTGTAAAAGGGGAAGAGGTGAGACAAGACAGGCAACAACTAGGCAAAACACGAAACACTAAGACAACACTACAAAACTAGAAAAAGTGCCCTTCCGGGCACAGGTCTCCACCAGGTTATCCACAGATCCGTGCAGTTAGAGGTAAAAACACTTTTCGGCCAGTTATAGCGCCACCTTGAGGCTGAGTTGAAATTGTTCATGTGGCATTTCGTCCTCGGCCTAGTGGGAATGTGGGTGCACAATTTCACGGAAATCACGCGATGTGTTCATGATTTGCAGCATTTTGTTTGAAACTGAGCACTCCTGTGAACTTTGGAAGGCAATCTTAACCAATCAGGATGGAGTCTGATAAATCTGAAAGACCCGTTTCGTTGAATGGCTCTAGAGAGACTGTGTACCAATTTGCGTGATGTTTGGACAAAATCTGTAGGTGTACTGTGCAAAAACTTGTTTTGCACAAAGCGGCCTCCTGGTGGCGCTATAACAGGCCGTTCTGGAAAGTTTGGGGCAGAGGTTCATCGTTGGCATCCAGGGAGTGTGTGTGCAAAATTTGGCATCGACCGGGTTGTTTTGCACAAAGCGGCCTCCTGGTGGCGCTATAACAGGCCGTTCTGGAAAGTTTGGGGCAGAGGTTCATCGTTGGCATCCAGGGAGTGTGTGTGCAAAATTTGGCATCGACCGGGTTAACGGTGGCCGAGATTAGCTGTTCACGGACACACGGACGGACACACGGACGGACACACAAACGGACGGACGGAGTGCAAAACATACTCTCCCCACATGCCTTCGGCCGGTGGAGACAATGAGGGTATACACAAACTTCTACCATACAAACGGTCAAACATGGGCGTTATATGAGTAGTAGTTCTGCTATTTTCACAATATTTATCCATGGAACCGAGTCAAACTACTTCTATGCCTGAACCTCAACTTCAAACAGTTCCAGTTCAAATATGATTATTGTGGAGGGCCCGACCCCCAGCAAAATGAGTTAATGTAGCATCAGTATCATCTTAGCCTCGGAAACCCACTAGCATCTTAACCACTGCACCATGCATTCATGCGTTCGCTATATATAATCATAATTCTTTGCAGATATATATATAAGCTCACAGTATACGCCACGTCACAAATAAGCTTATATTGTTTTTTTGTGTTATTTTTGAGCGGTGCCTCCGCTCCATGCATGGGACAAAACATTTTAAAATGGGGTAAACGGCCAAATCAATTTGGGGGTCCTTGACATGAAGGAGTTTTAGAACCAGTGTTCTAAAGGGGAACGAGGGGGGATTGGGGGTGGGGGTCTTATTTTTCTCCACCCCTCTCTTGAGTCTTTACACCCCCCTCTCTCTCTCTCTCTCTCTCTCTCTCTCTGTATGAATAGGGGGCCCCTATGCCTGAGTGCAGGGGGGGGGGAGAGTGCAGTGCAGACCGACTGAGAGGCTTTTAATTTCCTCGGACAGAAACATAACAGAGTGAACAAGAAGAGAAGAGGAGAGAGGAGGGAAACGCGAACGAGTCCATTTAATTCCCCGCCAGCGGAGATGAGGAGGAGGAGGATGAGCAGGATGAGGCCATGTCGTGGCAAAACGCTGACAATATTCTTTATCTGGACTAAACACAACTGTGTGAGTCACTGCAATTACTGGAATTATCAGCATAGCACTGGTCCAACCAACACGGATGGAGGGAGGGAGAGGAAAGAAGAGAGGAAGAGAGAGAGAGGAAGAGAGAGAGGGAGAGAGAGACAGAGACAGAGACAGAGACAGAGACAGAGACAGAGACAGAGACAGAGACAGAGAGAGCTTGGGAGGGAGGGAGAGAGCGGAGAGAGGGAAAGCCAGAGGAAGAAAAGAACAGCCACCCCTCCACCCCCAAACCCCTTTCCTTTCCCCCATCTCTCTCTCTCTTTCTCTCTCTCTCTCTCTCTCTCTCTCTCTAAGTCTTTCAGGCAGCATCAAGGGGGGGGGGGGGGGGTGAGTTTCATAGAGGCGGTCTGCTAATCCTGCATTTGGACCAGAGGAAAGAGAAGCCCCCCCCCCTTAACCCAGAAAAATAACTGCTTTCATCCACAATTACCAGTGGACATGGTTTTGCTTCTTTAGTACCCATGCATGGAAGGAGGAAGACTCCCCCCTCCCTCCCTCCCTCCTCGCTGTGGACAGTATTAGAGACATTAACATGCAGGCTGTGCATAACACTTCACTCCTTCACTCTTCACTCTTCACAGTCAGCAGTCCACAGATATAACACTTCACTCTTCACAGTCAGCAGTCCACAGATATAACACTTCACTTCACGGGGCGACTGTGGTACGGTAGGGCAGGTCGTCCAATGATCCATGGGTCGGCGGTTCGAATCCCGGCTCCTCCTGTCTACATGTCGAAGTGTGCATGTTACCGTCATACTCACTCATGAATTACTTTTCATATTCACTCATATGTATTTTTAGAGACAATATGAGTGGATAAAAGTTGCACAGAAGCATCATCTTTTATTTTGGATTGAAAAGATTATTCTAGGTTATTAGGATAGACTACATCCCATACCCTGGAGGTAGCATTATGGAGTGACCACAGTCACCACACTCCATAATGCAGTCTAATGTATTTGATTGCATTGCTGGGCTGGTACATGCAGTGAACCTGCATGTGGGCCGCAGGCGCACGGACCACTGGTTGGCCGCGAGGGTGTGTACAGTATATGCAAGTGTGGTCCCCAAATAACTGGGATTTTAATGATTGATAACATTCAGAACAATGCACATAAAGTGCACAAAGACCCACACACAGTCTGCACTTGCAATACAAACTTTATTGGCAACGTTTCGGTCAAAGACCTTCAGGCATCCTGAAGAAGGTCTTTGACCGAATACATTGAGCCATGCCTATAGTATACGCACCTGCCTCAGAGCAGACAGGTGAATACATTGAGCCATGCCTATAGTATACGCACCTGCCTCAGAGCAGACAGGTGAATACATTGAGCCATGCCTATAGTATACGCACCTGCCTCAGAGCAGACAGGTGAATACATTGAGCCATGCCTATAGTATACGCACCTGCCTCAGAGCAGACAGGTGTGCATAAGACTTTGTTGCCTAATGATTGATAACATAACATGAATATTATAAAGCCATGGTATTCTTTCTTTAAACCTTGAAAAACGAATTATTTTCTTTGCGATACCGACATATAGGTTCTTAAAATCAGTTCCATTGATCCAAGCTGCGGAACCTGCAGTCAATTGAATGATCGTATAACATGCTCTGAAAATGCACGTGGTCCACCCATCTGACCACTTCACACAGCAGTGTGTGGTTGGACTGACTGCTGTCTGTGAGGGAGAAAAACCCTTCGCCTGGGCCGTGGCTCAGCGGTCCAGGCACCTTGGCTGGTGATCCAGTCTGGCAGTGTGCCGCGTGTTCAATTCCCAATCCCAACAGCCTTTACTGCATGTCACCTCTCTCCCCATTTCCTGTCAGCCTACTGTCTGTCCCTCCATAAAAAATATAAAATAAAGGCAAAAGCCACAAAAAAACATTTAGAAATGCGTAGCCAAAGACATACGTAAAGGTGAACGCCTCCTTTGGCTCTGGGGCATCTGTCTGGTCAGGTAAGACCCCAGAATCTGTTCCCAGAAATCATTGTGCACAAACAAGGAGGTTGGAGGGGTTTCAGAGGTCACATGAAGAAAGGGGGTTTCCATCATAGATTCATTCACTTTTGAAATGAAAAAAGGGGATATTCACGACCGGTAACAAAATGCTCCCGCGACCCAGAAGTGGGTCCCAGCCCCAGGATTTGTGAAAAATTAAGCCTGCTGGTTGAGCGGACATAGAAAGATGAACCGTAAAACATGATTGTTTGAGCCTGGAAATGAGAAAAGTGCTGCAGCACAGCTCGCCTATCTACACGTCTACCTCACTCCAGACATATGGCTGCTGGGTCCTCTGGGGGCACACAGTGGAGAGAGAGAGAGAGAGAGAGAGAGAGAGAGAGAGAGAGAGAGAGAGAGAGAGAGAGAGAGTGAGTGACATTAAGCTGCAGTTCCCGGTGGGCAGAACGAGAACCAATTTCTCAAAAAGAGAGGAAAGAAAGAAAGAAAGAAAATAAGCCATTTCCCAGTTCAACCGTATAAATTCTCTCCCCCGCACACACACTCACACTCACACACACACACACACACACACACACACACACACACACACACACACACACACACACACACACACACACACACACACACACACACACACACACACACCAAAATAGCAGAAAGGAAGACGTGGAGGAAAAGCAGATATAAGGAAATGAATGGTAAACTGTGTCTCTAAATAGGCCAGTCGGTGTGTGTGTGTGTGTGTGTGTGTGTGTGTGTGTGTGTGTGTGTGTGTGTGTGTGTGTTTAGGGAAAATGTTCTTTTCGTGTGTGTGAGGCATGTGAGGCATGTTGCCAAATAAATTATGATAGATTTTTTTTATGATTTGTTTGTATTATGTTGAGGTGAGATTAACCGTATAAACCCCACAGGGTTTCTAAATCTCACTGTCTGTGCCTGTCTGTCCACGTGTCAGTGAGTGAGTGAGTGAGTGAGTGAGTGAGTGAGTGAGTGAGTGAGTGAGCTGGCTCAGCATTCTCACGGGGGAAGCAAACTGACAGAATGCTTCTTGTCAACATATTCTCCAACTGAAATACTGACAAAAAGAACGTACAGCTTTTTGTGTTTTTCCGTAAATTAATGCCCTACTTGATCATACAACAGCGTCACACAAAAGTATCGAAAGAGCAGATCTGCAAGCTCGAAACAGCGCAAAGTGACGTGTTTTGAGCTGTAGATCTGCTATTTTTTAATTTGAATTCTGAAAAGTATAACAGTTTATACGGAGACGATATGGAGCTTACGGGTAGGGGGAGGGCAAGGATGTCTCTCTATTTCTTTCTCTCTCTCTTTCTCTCTCTTTACACCATGTTAGTCTCTCTCTCTCGCTCACTGGGGATAATTGTGTTCTGTCCATCAGGCTCAGTGTAGGTGAGATTAGCTCCTGTACGCATTCAGCTCTCTCTCTCTCTCTCCATCTGAATAATGACTACTCAAAGAGAAGACCTAGTCCTCCTCTCCTCTCCACTTCCCCTCGCTCCCCTATCTGCACACTCCCCCCCCCCCCCCCCCCCCCCCCCCCCCCCCACAAACCACACACACACACACACACACACACACACACACACACACACTCTCCGTAGTTCACCAAAGCTCCCAGTGTCACCAGATGCGCGCGAGAGAGAGAGAAACCATAACAATGTACAGACTGGCACAGCCTGGCCATCGAGAAAGGCAGATATAGACAAGCCTGGCTGCCCAGAGAGGACAGGCTGTGTTCTCACAAGGAGTGGTGGAGACAGAGCTCCACTTCTTTTTTTTTATATATATTTTTATCCCACGATTTTGTAACCCATTTTTCACCCCTGTGTCAATCATCTAATGTGATCCTGGCTCTACACACCCTCCACCAACCTAGTCCCCATATATGGGGGACAAGGGGAGAGCAACGGACTTGAACTCATGCTTCCTTCATGCCTGAGTGTCCAAGTTGCTCCTTTACACCTGACAGGGGGGAGTTTCCCTGGTTGGACGTAGCGCGTGGAAGGAACACGTTATTCCAACCAGTTCCTTTCCCCTCCATCAGGCGCCCCGGCTGGCCAGAGCTCCACTTCTTGACTGCACGTGACAAATATAAACACATTAGAGAAGAATACTACCCTAAATTCACAGAAATAACTAAAACAAGATACAAAAAATCGTGGGACTAAAAACGAAGTTTGAGAACCACTGGTTTAAACAACACTATAGGAAGCAAGCCCAAATAAGAAACTACATTTTAGAAACAAGCCCAAAAAACAGCAACCTGCAACTATCAATATTTTAGCGACTTGTACATAAAAAAGCCCAAAACATTGCTTACAATAAGCACTACCAAGCCCCCTCTCGCCATCCCTCCCTCCCCCATTAGTTTTTTCCTCGTCATATTCTGACAACAGGTGCAGAGTCCCGATCATAAAGACTGACACAAGTTGATTAGTAACCAGGTAACAGTGCTACGTACAGTACGTGACTCATGGCATGGTTCACGTCTCTGTCGCTCAGGTGTTTTTTTGAGTTATTTAATTTAATTGAATGTTACCTCTCTGCCTGTAAAACACGTAGCCTAAAGATGACATACTTACGGACAGATACTAATATACTTTCAAATGACAACACACAGCAGCGGTACTCTAAGGGTTTAGCCTTTAACCACTACATCCATAATGTGGGGAAAGCTTTCTCTGAAAATAGCGAAAGCTTTCTCCACGATAAGAGAAAACAGAAAAGACGTCCTGAGGGACTCCGCTCAACCATGTGGGGTTTAAGTGGTTAGAAAGTGTCCTTTGTTTGTCAGCTTCTCTGGCGCGAGAGTCAGGTGAACAAAATGCAAGGGAGGACTCACTCACACACAGACAACTAAACGTCTGACTAGAATCTGGATTTGAAATCTTTCTACTGTGTTTTGATATACGTTACGTGACTGTACACACAGTGCCAAGAGCAAATGTTTTAGACCATGGCATGTGGGACGTTTAACACAGACAAACATACTGTATTTGGTGCAGCCCAGCAATGCAATCAAATACATTAGACTGCATGGCTTATGGAGTGTGGTCAGCATAACAACGACAACTAGCCAACTGCAGAGCAATGCTACCTCCAGGGTATGGGATGTAGTCTATCCTAACAACCTAGAATAATCTTTTCAATCCAAATTAAAAGACGATGCTTCTGTGCAACGTGAAAAGTAATTTATGAGTGAGTGTGCGAGTAAGTAATGACCGTAACATTTTCAATCCAGAGTAAAAGATAACTAGATGAAGTGCCCCTCGGGGCACAGGTCTCCACCAGGGCAGGGCAGGTTGTGGCCTCCTGGTGGCGCTGCAATAGGCCAATGTGAAAAGGGTGCCAATTCCTTTAACGCCTTGGATGGCAATTGGATGATTTGAGGCATTTTGTTCCAAAAATGTGTTTTGCAAAAATCCACCTTTTTGTTCAAAACGGGGCAATACTGTAGGATGGAATATGAAATATAGGACAGATCCGTCTTGAACACATGACTACAGAGATACTGTGTAACGATTTGCGGGATTTTTGGAGTAATATCCATAAATGAGTTTTACAAAAGTCAGCCTCCGCTATAACAGGCCATTCTGGAAAATTTGAGGCAGAGGTTCATCGTTGGCATCCAGGGAGTGTGTGTGCAAAATTTGGCATCGACTGGGTTAACAGTGCCGGAGATTAGCTGTACACAGACGGACGGACGGACACACACACACGGACGGACACACACAAAAACACACAAAGTAAAACATAGTCTCTCCCCATGCCTTCGGCCTGGTGGAGACAATTAGTTTGATTGGATTCCAGCAACACAATCCAGCCACATACTAGGTTTCCACCTAGTCTTATTGCTCTCTGTGTGCGAGTTCTCCCTTGCTGCATGTAACGCACGCACGCACGCACGCAGGCACACACACACACACACACACACACACACACACACACACACACACACACACACACACACACACACACACAAGCTAGAAAGAAAATGTCAGATCAAAGCCTAGTCGTCCCTGGAACACTGTGAACAGATCTTAGCCGGAGAAATAAGCCAGGATATGAGGCAGTATGGTGGTAAAATATTGAGACCTTACCTGTTGGGTGATGCTGAGGAGTTTATATGAATAAAGAATTAATCTGAGAGAGAGAGAGAGAGAGAGAGAGAGAGAGAGAGAGAGAGAGAGAGAGAGAGAGAGAGAGAGAGGGGGGAGGCTGTGAAGTGAAGTGAAGGAGAGAGAACCCTGAAGAGAAGGTGAAGGATCAGATAAGGACAGAGGGGTTAAAGGTGGAGACGAGTGTAAATGGGATGAAAGGTCTGCGAGCATGCAGGGTGAGTGAGATAACGAGAGATAGATGAGGGGAAAGTTCAGCTCCATACACAGGTGTGGCGTTTGTGTAATTTACACTATAGCCACTGTACAGTATCGCTGTCGGGCAGAAACGTCTTATCTGCATGTTTTAACATATTTTGTTTTGTAAAACAACGCCCTATACTTGATCATACTACAGCGTCACACAAAAGTAGCAAGCTCAAAACGTGTCGCAAATCAACACATCTTGAGCTTGTACATTTGCTCCTTTTGCTATTTTTTTAATTTGAATCCTGATAAATAACAGTTTTGGATATAATGAGGATTGCACCTGACTATATATATATATATATATATATATATATATATATATAGGGGCGATGTCCACAGAGGATTTTTATTTCCCCCCCGGCCTGAAAACACCAAAGCGATCGCCTAAAAAAGGCATGAGTTTAATTTTTCTCAGCTCAAGCTTCAAGCCAAGCAGCTTTCAGGAGAGAAAAAGGTGACACGTGAACGCGCCAGTGCAAAATGAAAGCTTAGCGCCACACCGCGCCACGTCACACTGCTGGCGTTTCCAAAAAAACGCAGCGCCAAACACTGTAGACAATTCAAAACATGCACATCTGGAACGAAACATCTTGGTGGACATGGCACCTTAATCCCCTTATAATGTCCTCTTGCCATGGTTTCGTCAGGGACCCACGATGCCCTCTGAATGGGTATCGTCAGGCAACATATGTGGCAAAAATAAGGCTCTTAAAAACCGTGCCAGCCCGTTTTACAAAACAGACATACTTAATACTTTGGCGGAGACCTCCAGGTTTGGCACAACAGAGATCCAGCCACTTGAGTGGCTCAAACAAAAGTCCCTTTCCATGGCGGTTGGATTGGCAAGATTATAACTGTAGCAAACTATACTGTAATATACTGCCACTACTGAAGGTCTTTGAAATAAGTCCTCTTTGCAGGTGGAGCCTACAGCACACCGGGAATGCGGCCAGCGTGTATTAAAAAGGGGGGGATTTTCACAATGCATACATCTGAACGCACCCCACCACCCCATCACCACCACCACCCCCCCCCCCCCCCCCCCCACCCCCTACCCTGAAATCCTTGGTGCAGCTGTCGTTGTTGATAAAGCAGCAGCCATTGTAACTGGCCTGGAGGCTGTTTCAAGCAGACGAGCCAGCCAGTGAGGGATCCCAGCCAGCAAGCATGCACCAGCAGCACAACACTACAGGAGGTATACAATATCTACTGTAATTGTGATTTTATACCATTTTGATTGCAAGGCAATTTGCGAATGATTTCAAGTCAAGCTGCTATTCTATTCTAAGTAGGCCTATAGCTATCTCAACATTAGATACTATGTGTCAACATAAAGTGATATTTACATACATACGGATGCTATTGCATGTTTAGTTAAGTCATGAATAGAATACTCCAATGCAATGCCAGGGAAGGCAAGAAGTGCACCACTTATGTAGATGCACTGCGGCGTGACAGCTTAGCTAACAACACTGTAGAGCTCAAGACTCCCATGCCAGACAGGAGGGTGTGGAGGGCAGCAGTTCAGGAGTCCCGGGTTGGTGTTGGCTAGACGCACTCTCACACCAACGCATGCACACACTCTGTTGTTGTTGTTGTTGTTGTTATTGTTGTTGTTGTTGTTGTTGCTGCAACCAATTTCCCAAATATTGTAGCTCGGACTTCCATATGTGATAAGCCCACTTACAAATGATCTACAGTACTTCTGCACCTAATATTTGTCACCATGACAATGAAAAATCATGGATATTCATGAAATAAGCTTTTGTACGCAAGATTGTTTTTTGAGTGGTGCAGCCACTCCAAGGAACAGCAATGTCTGTCCCTATGTATGTATGTATGTATGTATGTATGTATGTATGTATGTATGTATGTATGTCAGACACCCACTAGGCAGACCCAACATCACTCAGTTCAGAC
>NC_139701.1:7885059-7915059 GCF_964188405.1 Protomyctophum parallelum | reverse complement strand
TAATGATTTGTTTCAGACACAACAGCTCTAAGGTATATTAATGACATAGTAAAATGAGTGGAATGCCCCTTTAAGCGGTATATATATTCTTCAGCTAATTGAAAATAGCTGATCTGCAAACTCACAACGCGACGTGATGCGACGCGTTGTGAACTTGTAGCTTGAGCTTTGTAAGACCGGTATTGAGCTCATGAAATGAAACATTCTGCATAACGAGTACTACTTTTTGATACTTATAGCATACACCACATGTGGTATTGATACTTTTACTTGGGTAGAAAATATGCGAGTACTCCTTCCACCTCTGCCTGTCTGGGATGTAGGGCAACACTACGGGATCCGACACTTCCTGTCCTCTGAGACGTGGCAGCTAGAGCGCTGATCAGAGCGCCAGCCCCTGTGGGAGTAGGAGGGGGGGAGTGGGGGGGGATGCTTGGTTCAATCTGTCCTCAGAGCCCCCTTCTCGCCAATCCCCCTGGGGAGAAACCCCTGAGGGCTGCAGCTACAACAAGCCACCCACGCCTCCGTTCCTCCATGACTGCCCGGCATATTCCTCCATGACTCCCCTATAGTGTCTTGCTCGCACAGCACATCAGTCAGTCACACTTCTTGCCCGCCCGCCCGCCCGCCCGCTGTGTCCAATCGCCCACACCTGTGAGAGTGGGACTGTGTCCACTGTCACAGTCCCATGCCTCTCCTCTCTCTCCAGTCTGCAACAAGGCCAAACAGAATCAATCTTTACTGAGTGTCTGCTTGTTTAATAAGCCCCCATGTTGTTCCTTATGGACTCGTATCAATGTGTGAACGCTGGCGTCGCACGCGCGCACGCACACGCACACACACACACACACACACACACACACACACACACACACACACACACACACACACACACACACACACACACACACACACACACACACACACACACACACACACACACACACACACACACACACGGCAAGGGAGAGGGACAGAGAGAGAGAGAGAGAGAGAGAGAGAGAGACGGTGTGTCTATCAATTGTCTACTCTTCTAATCTAGACTGTGTAACGTCTGTCTTTTTATCCAGTAGCCTATGTTCTGTTATGCGACTTTTGAGGTCCGTCTATCCTGCTCTGTTTACTTTCCTCTCGTATTATTTCATCCCTCTTGTCACTCGTTCTCAAACGTTCTCTTGTCAAGAATACCCAAATTGATTGATTGATTAGCCCACCGTGGACCTCATTTGAAAAGATATGCCTACAGGGACCCCCAAGATATATATATTTTCTTTACGGTGTGGTTATATAGCAGGGATTTACACATGTTTTTCTGTCTATGTACATTCCCTGCCACAATAGTCCATTCAGCGAGTAGCCTTATTCAAGGGGCAAACATTACTTCGGGTCTTGCCCGAAAGTTAGCTCACGGATAAGCAATCTCTTGCGGGAGAATAGCGGACCACCCAAGACATTAATTTTGTAACCGCACACCTAAACCTAACCTTAACCCTCTCTCAACCCTATGCAACCCTCACCAACCTTAATCTGGTCGTTTTAATGCACCCCTCACCAACCTTAATCTGGTCGTTTTAACACACCCCTCACCAACCTTAATCTAAGTCTAACCAATGCTATGTCTAACCAAAGTATGCCTCCCAACGCTTTTGTTATGAGCCACTAACATCCCGGTTTTGATCAAACACCTCAATCTGGGAAAGGATTTCGAGAAAAAAAGCATTTTAAAAATCCAACTACCATAGCAGTCTATAGGCCGCGGCCACCTTGTTTCCAGCCCTGTAACTGTAGCGCTAGCTATAGCAACCGCAAACCACAAACACATGCGCGCATCCACACAAAAGATTCCATCGAGCTGAAAGTGAGTCATCATTAGATGTTCAGACAACTTAGGACATAATTGCATATTTGCCATTATGCAAGTCTAAAAACTCTTTGAACTGCACCCACCACTGTGTCTCCCACACGAATCAAGGAGATGTGCTAAACAGTTTTGCGATATGCGGAAGTCTCCCCCATGGCATACTAAGTAAGGTAACGCGAGGTGAAGCGTCTCCTGAAATAGAGCCTTTTAGCACCCTACGGTCTGTCGGCTGCTGTCTGAGAGAATGAGGGAGCAGAGAGACTATCGGCGTTTAGCTCCCTGTGGAGAGCCCAGAGTCAATACAAAGCTCTTTAAACCACTAAGACTGTGGATGTGGGGCTGTGTTGGTGGAGTTATAGCACTTTTCTGTGTGTGTGTGTGTGTGTGTGTGTGTGTGTGTGTGTGTGTGTGTGTGTGTGTGTGTGTGTGTGTGTGAGGGTGTGTGTGTGTGTGTGTGTGTGTGTGTGTGTGTGTGTGTGCGTGTGCGTGCGCGTGCGTAGGTTTTTTATCTGGAACCGGACAAACCAGAGGAACGGGATCCAACATTAAGGAACCGGAAATCGGTTCCATTATTTGGAACCGTTTATGCAATTTTTTCCCCCCATACTGTCAGAGCTGTATGTGGACTGATATACAAATACAATACCAGTGGTTCCATTCGTACACTCTCAGAGTTACAGACCTGTACGGGTCCATTTGGTTCCATTCGTACACTCTCAGAGTTACACACCTGTACGGGTCCATTTGGTTCCATTCGTACACTCTCAGAGTTACACACCTGTACGGGTCCATTTGGTTCCATTCGTACACTCTCAGAGTTATAGACCTGTACGGGTCCATTTGGTTCCATTCGTACACTCTCAGAGTTACAGACCTGTACGGGTTCATTTGGTTCCATTCGTACACTCTCAGAGTTACAGACCTGTACGGGTCCATTTGGTTCCATTCGTACACTCTCAGAGTTACAGACCTGTACGGGTTCATTTGGTTCCATTCGTACACTCTCAGAGTTACAGACCTGTACGGGTCCATTTGGTTCCATTCGTACACTCTCAGAGTTACAGACCTGTACGGGTTCATTTGGTTCCATTCGTACACTCTCAGGTCCATTTGTAACCCAGAGGGTCCCTGGACCTCACTTTGAGAACCACTATCATAATGTATGCAATACTGTAGCCTATGGATCGCTAAAGGGAACCGCCGGGGAATCGGAGCGTTAAGAGGGAATCGTTAAGAGGGAATCGTTAAGGAATCGTTCAAATCCTAAAGGACCTCAACGCTTTACTTGCGCGCCTATGATCTGTGCATGTGTGTGTTTGAGTGAGAGAGAGAGAGAGAGAGAGAGAGAGAGAGAGAGAGAGAGAGAGAGAGAGAGAGAGAGAGAGAGAGAGAGAGAGGGAGAGAGAGAGAGAGAGAGAGAGAGAGAGAGAGAGAGAGAGAGAGAGAGAGAGGGAGGGAGTATAATGATAGTGTGTTAAAACCTTGTCCATCACACTGTCAGGAAGCAGGCTCTCCTCACGCCATCCATCATACCACTGCTGCTGATGACCCGCATACACATTACACACACACCACAGCATGGAGGAGGAGGAGGGGGGGGGGGTAAGAGGTGAAAGAGGAAGGTTGGGAGAGGAAAAGAGGAAGATGGAGGGATGAGGTGGGAGGCGAGGAGGAAAGAGAGAGGACATGGAGAGAGAAGTTATAAGAGGTGTTGATTTTGTCGACTAAAGCCACTTAGTCGACGAACGTCACTGACGGAAACGAAGTAAAAACGAAATAAAAACTAAGCTACATCCATGACAATTTCGTCGACAAATAAAAACTAGACAAAAATGTCAGGGAGGGACGAGTGGAGAAGAGACCTAGTGGGACTAACGTCATTTTCTTTGACATGCTCGTAACGGAGGGATGTAGGAATAAGGGCAAATGTGTCTGTGTATGTACTGTATGTGTATGTGCTGTTAGTCCCTGCAGATCCTACCGCACAGCGATTGGTGGGGGGCTTTCCCAAACAAGCTCCACACTCACCCACCATTGGTCCACTGCTCTAGCCTGGTTAATAAACCAGACTAATATCGCACAGACCGCGGGATATTAGTCTGGGGAGGCTCAGCTTGGATTTCATTTCCAGGGAAACATTTTCTCTTTGACGCAATTGGTCAGAGCTACTGTCAGTCAAAGGTCTCAAGCATTGAAAGTCACTGTACCAAAGCCCGCCCATATTGCATACCGTGTCCCGATTGGCTGCCCACATTCTCTGGTGTAGGAAATGGGCGTACAATTGAGCCTCTCCAGACCGAAATCCGCCGGCAGGCAATTTATTTTTGCCAACGGCTGATTCGGTCTGGTTTATTAACCAGGCTACCACTGCTCCTCATCCTGCGGTGTCCAACCATCTGACAGCATAAAGCCACCCTGACAGTGGCATTCATCAGTGAGACAGTAAGACAGCGTGCCCACCGTGCAGAGTATAATAGAGTGCCTTATTATTACACGGCATGGTTGAATGCTTGATTCTGATCTGATTCTGGATAATGACCGCGCCGCTCTATAACAGACCAATGGCTAATCTACGCCAGCCTTGATCAAAGCCTGACTCATCAGTGCACTTGGCTCATATCAATCCGCACTTCCGCATCAGCGCCCACGATTCTGCAACCCATTCTTTCACATTATCTAATGTAATTGATGTAATAATGGGCACTATACACTTCCTCTGCCAACCTGGGGAGAGCAACGGACTGACCTAATGTTTCCTTCTAGTCCGAGCTGCTTCTTTTCACCTGACAGGGGAGAGTTTCCTCGTCCAGACGTAGCGCGTGGAAGGAACACGTTAAGGGCCCTTTCGCCAATCCCGCCTCCGGTATGGGCACTGGGCACCAAAATACATTGTTGTTGACTAAATCAACTGTAGATTGAAACTAGACGCAAGCTAAAACATTTCATATTACTAAAATATGACTAAAACTGAATGGAAATGTATTCAAAAGACTATGACAAGAATAAATCAAAATGTACTGTCAAAATCCACAGTGGGTTTGGGGGAGAGGAGAGGATCCAGTCAGCATGAAGAGAAGAGAAGGGTATGTGTGCTGCCATCGTTGGCAGAAGAGTGAAGTGCTGTGTCTGTGTGACTAGAATAGGCAATTTTAAAACCTCCATTTCTCTCTTTCCGTCTCTGTCTCTTCCTCTCCTCTCTTGCAAACACACACACACACACACACACACACACACACACACACACACACACACACACACACACACACACACACACGGTCTTATGGGTGAGGATTAATATTAATGATACAGATATCATGAGGATGCTGCATTCAGGAGAGCAGCTGAGTCCAAACGCCTCCAGGTCCATAAACACATTATCATGTATAGAGATAAGGGGAAATGAGACCAATACAAATGCATCATCTCACGCCGGGCCTAATAGTCCACCATTTTTACCACCTATTCAATCTTTTGGGGTGAAAATAAGCACGGCAAAGTAGTACGCGTACAGTACACCTTTATCTCACTGGCCTATTCCAGTTAATCAGCTAATAGCTGCTCTCTCTCTCTCTCTCTCTCTCTCTCTCTCTCTCTCTCGGCCCCTCTGGGCTCGACATCATCTTGATACTAGAACACACGGCGAAGGCTAAAAGGGCCGTGAAATCGCCCTATCAGACGCGTCCGCCGGGCAGAGCGGAACTCTAGGATATGCTAATGAGCAGGAGGATTAAAAGATGTCTAGGGGCGTCTATGTCTGTGCGAGTAACTCATTTTTGTTTGTGTGTCTCTGTATTTGAGCAGAAACACATGGACGTGTGCCAGTGACAGACACACGCACTCATGCGCACGCACGCACGCGCACACACACACACACACACACACACACACACACACACACCTGCCACACCTCCTCTACCTCTCCATCTCCTTCCATGCTCATGTATGTCTTATCTCTTTGTCTTCTCGTCCACCCCTTTTTCTTTCTTTCTTTCTTTCTTTCTTTCTTTCTTTCTTTCTTTCTTTCCCTCCCTCCCCCTCCTGAGGGCTTCATCTTTCTTCATAGCTCTGCCTCCCTTCCCTTCCCTCCCAGGGTTTTACCATCTGTCCAGTGAACAGGTGTGCTGTGCTGTTGTGTGAGTGATGTGTTTGTTACCTGTAGCGCTGCCTGCGGCTACACCAGGCTCTGGGGGAAGGGGGGGGGGGGGGCTCCCCCAACTCACCTGCATATAGCCGCACAATCTTTAAATACAGATTGTGTGGGTAGAGGCCAGCTTTCGCAGGTAACACGTTTACAGCTCAAAACAAGACAGGCCGCATCTTGCCGCTAAGTTAAAGGGCCACTTCGCCCCTTTTGCAACCAGATCTTATATTGTTTGGGAGACAAGAAACACTTTCCGGGGGGGTTTTTAACGTGGGTAATTTGTGTTTTTAGATATTTTAGTATTTCAAAGTGTCTGTGATGTCATAGACACTGGTCTCATTGATGGTTTACTACAATGACCATTGCTGCACTCACCCCACCTTGTGAAGAGGGAGAGGGCTGTCTTAACCTGTATCCAGACAGTCGCTTCGACAAGATGCAGCTTACAGCACGCGTCACTTCTGGGTTTTAAACAGCTGGTGGATGGAAGCTCCACAAAGCGTTTACGGTTTTCTGGCCGACGCTGTAAGTTGCAGCGTGGTGTGGAGCTTCATTTCCATCCACCAGCTGTTTAAAAACCAGGAAGTGACTCATGCTCTTAGCTGCATCTTGCATCTTCGTGACTCCACTGTCTAGGAGTATATATTATATATACCCATACTGAGACGACATGTAGTCCAGGAAGGAAGTGAGGCCATGTGTCCACAACATCACTGGCACTTTGAAATACTAATATATCTAAAAACACGTATTACACACATTAAAAACCACGGGAAAGTGTTTTTCTCTCCCAAACATCAGTAAAATAAGATCTGGTTGCAAAAGGGGTGAATTTTAACACAAAGAGACGAAGGTCTCGAAGGTGCATTAAGGTAGAGCAGCCCATTTTAACGGCATTTCTATCTCATGGGACCCCAATGTATATTGTAAATTCAAAGTTAATTTAACTCTGAGAGTGTACAAATGGAACCAAATGGACCCGTTAGGGTTCCATTTGTACACTTTCTGAGTTACAGACCCATAAGGGTCCATTTGGTTCCAAACTATCATTTAGCTGGGGACCCCCTGGAACTCACGCAAGGACCCCTGGGGGTTCCCGGACCCCAATTTAAGAACCACTGCTGTAAATGAAACTGAAGGCGAACAAAACGTAAGCAGTGACTGTCAACGGACACTATCAAGCCTAGCTTACCCAGAATTACTCACTCCACTGCCTGACACAACTGACATTAATCAAACGATAATGAGGAGACATTGCCACATGGAGCTAATCAATCAATTAACAGAAATGAGACCGTCAAAACAAAGCGTGGGAAAGCAAACAAAAAATAAATTATGTTGGCTCCTACACCGATGTGAAACAGTGAAAACACCAAAACACAGCCAGAGAGCAGTGCAGATAAACACCTCCACCGCCAGTAGCTGATAACTGCTGCTGGTATTCACCTTTTTTCTTACAGCCCATAGTACATTGCGTTTGTGTGTGCATAAGTTCCTCTTTCTCTTTCTGTGTTGCCAGTTTTGCAAGAGAAACAAGTGGCCAGGTCTATGAAAACAAGCACAAATGAAAATAGCTGATCTACAAGCTCACAGCGACACATTGTGAGGTTGTTCATTCTGTTATTTAAAAACACATTGAGAATAAATCGAAATATTTTGAATATTTTTAAAACAGAAGAAAGGCACAAAATATGTTCAGATGGATGTCTATGGACAATTACATATTAATCTGGGATTCCTTGATGTGAAGAAATGTGGAAGCAAGCCCAAATACTGTAAGCAACTACTATACACTTTAGGATCAAGCCCAAAATAACATCAACCAGCAACTAGCAATAATTTATTTGCAAGTGACTTTACAGAAAAAACAAGTCAAAAGACATGGCAACACGGCCTTGAAGGAAGCAAAGCACACACACAAGGAGCCCCAGTACCTTGGCAGGGAAAAACGTGGATAGAGGGAAATTATGGGTACAAACAGTACAAAGTTACATATACTATACCTTAAAACTCGACGAGTAAACAACTACATTTGTATACTCTCAGAATTGCAAGGATAAATTAACTCTATATGCAGAGTTGCAGACCGCAGCCATCTTGCCATTGGAGTTTGGAAGCACTCGTTTTCAGTAAAGCAACATCCTGCTGCCTCCTGCATTATGTGCAAATTCAAAACAGGTCTGTTGAGTGATATCCAACGAGCACTTCCAAACTCAAACACTTAAAATAATCATCTGCAAGAATTTCTTGACAGAAAGTAGCTCATAACATGTCTAGTGGATTTTTATGAAACAAACACTTTGCAGACATAAAGAGGATAATTCAAGCTTTTTGCTGCAAAGCATCGTTTAATACAAAGCATTGTTTAATACAATCAGATTTTTCTGTTTGGATGTATGGCAAATTGCACCTAGTTACCACCCTGCCATTAATCTTAATGGCAAGATGACCGTGGTCTGCATATGGTCAATATTGATAGGAGAGCAGACTGACAGGAAATGGAGAGAGAGATTTGTCGCGGACCTAGTGACGAGGCCGTCGCGTTATGATGACGCTAGGGCTTCTGGGAAAATGAGTTCAATGCAAGTGAACTGGCGGTTTGTTTGGAATACAACATGCTGTGGAGGCTGTCTTTGTTTCGCACCGTAATGGCGGCATGTTTTTCTCTTCAACAACAAACCATGGGATTATTTTCCGCCGGATTTTCGTGGATCAAAGCTGCAAATACTTTGGCGTATGCTCCAAAGGTAATAAGACAATCTAGGCAGCCTATATGGTAGGATGAATTTAAAGCCCTGAAAGTGTTAATCAGCATGTTGGAACTCCAGGGAGTACAAGTGAGTTTTCAGACGTGATTTAAACACAGGCAAGGTTTGAGAAGCTCTAACACCAGGTGGAAGTTCCTTCCACAGTGTGGGCGCTACAGGTCGTCGGGATCGGGATTCACGCTGTCAGGCTGGCATTGCATTGCCCGGCATAGGCGGAAACCGGCCTAATCAGCATATGATTGGCTACTTCCAGTCGCTTTGTAGCAAACAGTAGCGCGCTGGTTTGTTTTGGAAAACAGCAAAAAGCCAAATGGATATAGCCTACGCCCTACGGTCTTTTTCAAGGCAAAGATAATAAAGTAATTCAGAAGAAGCTGTCAGCTGTCAGCAGCACCAGTGACCGCATGGCTCACACCCCTGCAGCAACACTGACACGGTCATCAGAGAGGCTGCTGCCTGTGGTGATCTCCACACTCCATCTCAGCCAAAATATCCCATAACAATGTCCGGGGAACAGAACTGTTCCTTTCCCTCAGACTACTTTTACTTTAATTAAAAGGTAAGATGCAGTGGCTATAATTGGGTCAAGGATCTTGCTTTCGTGAGCAATGGTGTACGAGATTGGTAATAAATTGGTCAAATCATGATAAGTATAACTCATTTTTAGACCATCTGGATATGAATAAATAACTAAATCTGCGGCGTGGAGGAGTTCCCCCACCCACGCAATTCTAGCCTACCTAAAGGCAAAATCCACCCGCCGCTCTCTATATCTGTCTCCCTTTCACCTGTCTCTCCCTCTCTGTACCCTCCTCTCCTCTGTTCTACCTCTCTGTCTCCCTCTCTCTGTCTCCGTCTGTCTTTATAGCTGGGTGAGGGAGAGCAACCATCATGATGGCGTTGTAATGAATCAGACACCAGTGCATTGTGGAAGGCGTGTGTGTGTGTGTGTGTGTGTGTGTGTGTGTGTGTGTGTGTGTGTGTGTGTGTGCGTGCGTGCGTGCGTGCGTGCGTGCGTGCGTGCGTGCGTGCGTGTGTGCGTGTGTGTGTGCGTGCGTGCATGCATGTGTGTGCGTGCACGCATGCGTGCAAGCGTGCAAATGAGCTTTTTGTCAGTCCTGCTGTGTCACTCTGCTGTGGTGAAGTTTGGTTAATTAGTCCCACCAGCATGTGCACACCGTGAGCGCGTGCATTCGTGTTTGTGTGTTTGTGTGTGTGTGTTTGTGTGTGTGGTCTACCGGGATTATCTCGTTAGGCTCACAGGTGAGTAATTAAACACCACAACACCTGGAGCCCCCCCACACACACACACACACACACACACTCCTGTCGTCTTCATTTACAACTACACCCCTGAGGACCCTGGCCAATCACAACACACTCCACAGGCTGGCTCTCTGACTGGCAGCGTGCACGTGCACACACACACACCCAGTCACACATCCAGTCACACACACACACTCACTCACGCACGCACGCACGCACATCTCTTTCATTACTTTACTGTGTAAAGTAATGAAAGAGATGGTATGATGGTAGAGATTTATGATGAATAAATTCTGCGGGAAACTCCAGCAGAACCACACAGTGCCGATCTATGCACCAGGACTGGGCCTGTTAGTTCCACAGATCCAGAACCACAACAGGGTCTGTTTTGGGTCTGAGAGCTAAATCACAACAAATGGTTGTCCGCGAATAAAGAATGGACCTTAATATTATGAAGAAGATTGAAAACCACTGCTGCAGAGCAAGATGGCGGATTGACAGTCCCTGAGTCTATTAATTTCGCCGCACGTACAACAACGCCAGTAAAGGAGCTGAATTGAATAGTTAGTGAGTTAATAATGAACGTATAGGATCAGCCATGATTATATCATGCAGCCATTTAATTAACCACAAGAGCCAATTCCCACCCAGGAAAGCAATACAGTGAACCATAATATTCAGAAGGCCCCGGCACCACCCAGACCACTAATTTAATGGAGCATGCAGCACAGCCCCATCTCCACCCACCCAGGCACTATAATGTAGTGCGCCACGCAGCAGACCTTGGCATGAGGGGACTGGGTAATATAATGGCCCTCACTGCCACTCAATAACACCGTAAACCAAGCCACAGAACCACACATATACCCGCTGATATGAAAACCAGCATGCAGCCAGTACGTTGCCTTCAACCCAGCCATTCAGCCAGTCAGTCAGTCAGTCAGTCAGTCAGTCAGTCAGTCAGTCAGTCAGTCAGCCAGCCAGCCAGCCAGCCAGCCAGCCAGCCAGTCAGTCAGTCAGTCAGCCAGCCAGCCAGCCAGCCAGCCAGCCAGCCAGCCAGCCAGCCAGTCAGTCAGTCAGTCAGTCAGTCAGTCAGCCAGCCAGTCAGCCAGCCAGTCAGTCAGTCAGTCAGTCAGCCAGCCAGCCAGCCAGTCAGCCAGCCAGTCAGCCAGCCAGTCAGTCAGTCAGTCAGTCAGCCAGCCAGCCAGTCAGTCAGTCAGTCAGCCAGCCAGTCAGTCAGTCAGTCATATGGCCGGCCACGCACGCTCGCACAGGCCCCGGCCATGAAATTATTATTGCCTGGCTCGTCCCTGAGGGCTGCAGATGTGATAGATGTCAGGCGGCGCGGGGTAATAAATAGCGAGGGGTCAATCCACTCTGGTGAAGAGGTTCCACCGCGCCGCGCGAAGGCCAGCTCCTATAGACAACGAACGCGGCCTTCAGAAAGCCCCCCCCTCCCCCTCCCCCGCCCTTTCAGCGCCAGAGCACACATTTCCATTCGTTTTCTTATAGAGTTTATCCAGGCTGAGATCAGAGTTGTTCTCTCAGGAGAGGCTCTGGACCAAGGTAAGCGGCCGGGAGAGATCAGGATTAGGTCTCATTCTCAGGGCCGATTTACAGCATCGGAGGGAGGGCGAGAAAGAGAGAGGTTTTTTATAAGAGGCTCTGCTCATCTGGGGTCTCGGGGGTTGGATGCACAGGAGAGAGAGAGAGAGAGTCCTGGGAGTCATAAAACCTCTCTGGCACATGCAGACACACGCACACGTCTCTCTCTCACACGCACGCTCGCACGCACGCACACGCACACAGACGGTGCACGTTGTGTGGGTAGATCAGAGAGCAGAGAGACTAATAACATAGCTTAATTCACCTAGGCAATCACAACCCTTTTCTCTCCTCACCCCTCTCTCTCTGACTCACTCTCTCTCTCTCTCTCTCTCTGACTCACTCTCTCTGACACATTGTCTGACTCTCTCTCTCTCTCTCTGACTCACTCTCTCTGACTCTCTCTCTCTCTCTCTGACTCACTCTCTCTGACACATTGTCTGACTGTCTCTCTCTCACTCACTCACCCTCTTTATTTTCACTATTCTTTCACTAAAACTACATCTGTTCCCATCAGCACATATGTTCCACACACACACACACACACACACACACACACACACACACACACACACACACACACACACACACACACACACACACACACACACACACACACACACACACACACACTTCGCTCCCGTTTCCAGCTTCTCTCTTTTGCCACCTGCCTTCCCTTCATCATCATCCTCCCTCCATCTCTCTCTTTCTTTTTCTCATCCACCAGCAGTTCTGAAAAAGAAATGACTGCCTCCGTCCCCTATACGCCTCTGGTCTTCAACACCTTTCAGGCCAAGCAGTTGGTGGAGGATAGACTTCATATTTCCCTGCTGCATGTCTTTTGTCAGCATTTCATCTAGGATCCCCATAGTCCAACACAATCAAATGGACCATTTGATTGAAATCGAGGGTATATATATATACAAGCATGCGCGGATTGCGCGCACGAGTCGATTGAAACCATCAAATCAGTTCACACCCATTTCATCTTTTAGATCTCACCTGTACCATTATCCAAGGTTTATGGCATTGCACACGCACGCACGCACGCGCGCGCACACGCACACACACACACACACACACACACACACACACACACACACACACACACACACACACACACACACACACACACACACGGGAGAAGGTGGTCTGTTAATGCCCTTACACCCATAAATTCTTTATCACTCACGTTGGCCACGTCGGCTCTGCATACAGATCAGTTCATATATGACAGCGTTTAACACACATTCTGCTAATTGAAGGCTGCCTCGCATAGTACTCACTGTGTGTGTGTGTGTGTGTGTGTGTGAGTGTGTGTGTGTGTGTGTGTGGACTCCTGCTGCGCAGCAGAGTGTGTCAGACCACTAGATGCTCAGTGAGACTCGATCAACGAGCATAAATGACCTGAGTGAAGCATCTATTCTCCCACACACACACACACACACACACACACACACACACCCACACACACATACACACACACACACACACACACACACACACACACACACACACACACACACACACACACACACACACACACGTCAGATGCACTCTGAGCTCCATTTGACTGTCCCGTATTTTGACAGTAATGCCCGTGTGGGAGGTTTTGAGTTAACTGGCCCTGAAATGGTCAAACGCTACTGGGGCTTATGATCACGTACTGCAGCCATGGAGAGAACACCAAGGAATGTATTATTATTTTATAGCTTTTTATTGCCTGCAAAAGCATTGCCTCATAAATAAATGCCTACTAACAACCTAATAGACAAAACCCGGTATTACTGTAACTATAGCTGAAATGTAACCTAATAGACAAAACCCTGTATTACTGTAACTATAGCTGGAATGTAACCTAATAGACAAAACCCCGTATTACTGTAACTATAGCTGAAATGTAACCTAATAGACAAAACCCCGTATTACTGTAACTATAGCTGAAATGTAAGCTAACAGACAAAACCCCGTATTACTGTAACTATAGCTGAAATGTAACCTAATAGACAAAACCCTGTATTACTGTAACTATAGCTGAAATGTAACCTAATAGACAAAACCCCGTATTACTGTAACTATAGCTGAAATGTAACCTAATAGACAAAACCCCGTATTACTGTAACTATAGCTGAAATGTAACCTAATAGACAAAACCCTGTATTACTGTAACTATAGCTGAAATGTAACCTAACAGACAAAACCCCGTATTACTGTAACTATAGCTGAAATGTAACCTAATAGACAAAACCCCGTATTACTGTAACTATAGCTGAAATGTAACCTAATAGACAAAACCCCGTATTACTGTAACTATAGCTGAAATGTAACCTAATAGACAAAACCCCGTATTACTGTAACTATAGCTGAAATGTAACCTAATAGACAAAACCCCGTATTACTGTAACTATAGCTGAAATGTAACCTAATAGACAAAACCCTGTATTACTGTAACTATAGCTGGAATGTAACCTAATAGACAAAACCCCGTATTACTGTAACTATAGCTGAAATGTAACCTAATAGACAAAACCCCGTATTACTGTAACTATAGCTGAAATGTAAGCTAACAGACAAAACCCCGTATTACTGTAACTATAGCTGAAATGTAACCTAATAGACAAAACCCTGTATTACTGTAACTATAGCTGAAATGTAACCTAATAGACAAAACCCCGTATTACTGTAACTATAGCTGAAATGTAACCTAATAGACAAAACCCCGTATTACTGTAACTATAGCTGAAATGTAACCTAATAGACAAAACCCTGTATTACTGTAACTATAGCTGAAATGTAACCTAACAGACAAAACCCCGTATTACTGTAACTATAGCTGAAATGTAACCTAATAGACAAAACCCCGTATTACTGTAACTATAGCTGAAATGTAACCTAATAGACAAAACCCCTGTATTACTGTAACTATAGCTGAAATGTAACCTAATAGACAAAACCCCGTATTACTGTAACTATAGCTGAAATGTAACCTAATAGACAAAACCCCGTATTACTGTAACTATAGCTGAAATGTAACCTAATAGACAAAACCCCGTATTACTGTAACTATAGCTGAAATGTAACCTAATAGACAAAACCCCGTATTACTGTAACTATAGCTGAAATGTAACCTAATAGACAAAACCCCGTATTACTGTAACTATAGCTGAAATGTAACCTAATAGACAAAACCCTGTATTACTGTAACTATAGCTGAAATGTAACCTAATAGACAAAACCCTGTATTACTGTAACTATAGCTGAAATGTATCCTAATAGACAAAACCCTGTATTACTGTAACTATAGCTGAAATGTAACCTAATAGACAAAACCCCGTATTACTGTAACTATAGCTGAAATGTAACCTAATAGACAAAACCCCGTATTACTGTAACTATAGCTGAAATGTAAGCTAACAGACAAAACCCCGTATTACTGTAACTATAGCTGAAATGTAACCTAATAGACAAAACCCTGTATTACTGTAACTATAGCTGAAATGTAACCTAATAGACAAAACCCCGTATTACTGTAACTATAGCTGAAATGTAACCTAATAGACAAAACCCCGTATTACTGTAACTATAGCTGAAATGTAACCTAACAGACAAAACCCCGTATTACTGTAACTATAGCTGAAATGTAACCTAATAGACAAAACCCCGTATTACTGTAACTATAGCTGAAATGTAACCTAATAGACAAAACCCCTGTATTACTGTAACTATAGCTGAAATGTAACCTAATAGACAAAACCCCGTATTACTGTAACTATAGCTGAAATGTAACCTAATAGACAAAACCCCGTATTACTGTAACTATAGCTGAAATGTAACCTAATAGACAAAACCCCGTATTACTGTAACTATAGCTGAAATGTAACCTAATAGACAAAACCCCGTATTACTGTAACTATAGCTGAAATGTAACCTAATAGACAAAACCCCGTATTACTGTAACTATAGCTGAAATGTAACCTAATAGACAAAACCCTGTATTACTGTAACTATAGCTGAAATGTAACCTAATAGACAAAACCCTGTATTACTGTAACTATAGCTGAAATGTATCCTAATAGACAAAACCCTGTATTACTGTAACTATAGCTGAAATGTAACCTAATAGACAAAACCCCGTATTACTGTAACTATAGCTGAAATGTAACCTAATAGACAAAACCCCGTATTACTGTAACTATAGCTGAAATGTAACCTAATAGACAAAACCCCGTATTACTGTAACTATAGCTGAAATGTAACCTAATAGACAAAACCCCGTATTACTGTAACTATAGCTGAAATGTAACCTAATAGACAAAACCCTGTATTACTGTAACTATAGCTGAAATGTAACCTAATAGACAAAACCCCGTATTACTGTAACTATAGCTGAAATGTAACCTAATAGACAAAACCCCGTATTACTGTAACTATAGCTGAAATGTAACCTAATAGACAAAACCCCGTATTACTGTAACTATAGCTGAAATGTAACCTAATAGACAAAACCCTGTATTACTGTAACTATAGCTGAAATGTAACCTAATAGACAAAACCCCGTATTACTGTAACTATAGCTGAAATGTAAGCTAACAGACAAAACCCCGTATTACTGTAACTATAGCTGAAATGTAACCTAACAGACAAAACCCCGTATTACTGTAACTATAGCTGAAATGTAACCTAATAGACAAAACCCTGTATTACTGTAACTATAGCTGAAATGTAACCTAATAGACAAAACCCTGTATTACTGTAACTATAGCTGAAATGTAACCTAATAGACAAAACCCTGTATTACTGTAACTATAGCTGAAATGTAACCTAATAGACAAAACCCCGTATTACTGTAACTATAGCTGAAATGTAACCTAATAGACAAAACCCCGTATTACTGTAACTATAGCTGAAATGTAACCTAATAGACAAAACCCCGTATTACTGTAACTATAGCTGAAATGTAACCTAACAGACAAAACCCCGTATTACTGTAACTATAGCTGAAATGTAACCTAACAGACAAAACCCCGTATTACTGTAACTATAGCTGAAATGTAACCTAATAGACAAAACCCCGTATTACTGTAACTATAGCTGAAATGTAACCTAATAGACAAAACCCCGTATTACTGTAACTATAGCTGAAATGTAACCTAATAGACAAAACCCCGTATTACTGTAACTATAGCTGAAATGTAACCTAATAGACAAAACCCCGTATTACTGTAACTATAGCTGAAATGTAACCTAATAGACAAAACCCTGTATTACTGTAACTATAGCTGAAATGTAACTTAATAGACAAAACCCCGTATTACTGTAACTATAGCTGAAATGTAACCTAATAGACAAAACCCCGTATTACTGTAACTATAGCTGAAATGTAACCTAATAGACAAAACCCCGTATTACTGTAACTATAGCTGAAATGTAACCTAATAGACAAAACCCCGTATTACTGTAACTATAGCTGAAATGTAACCTAATAGACAAAACCCTGTATTACTGTAACTATAGCTGAAATGTAACCTAATAGACAAAACCCCTTATTACTGTAACTCTGGGTTACTTTAGTAACCTCAGTTTATCAAGCGAATCGAGCGAGAGAATCGCCTAAGGGTGGCGCCATTTCCATGGTGCCAACACAGAATAAATCCATATACTCACGAAACAATACTGATTGGGTCGTGCAGCTGTCTGTCACGACTGTGGCTGCAAGCTCCGCCCAGAGCCTATAAAGCAGCACACAGCCGGAAAAGACGTCATTCCTATCAACCAGTCCTTTTTCTGTGCTCTTTCTAAGCAAGAAGGGTAGTAAGGGCGATTCTCTCGCTCGATTCGCTTGATAAACTGAGGTTACTAAAGTAACCCAGAGTTTATCTAAGCTCATCTCGCTCAAGAATCGCCTAAGGGTGTACATAAACCCCCCGTATCACTACCACCAGTTGAAAAGGAGGCCCGACCCGGGACCCCTCCCCCAGCAGTCCCCTGCCCGTGGGGAGAAGGAAAGGCAAGGAGGCTATCTGGACCACAGGCCCAGTAGACAAGAACCTACCTAAGGAGCTAGCCAGTGAAAACTGTCTAAGCACTCAGACGCGGGCTGATGGTTCCCCATCTCATATGCCCTAGGCTCTATCTCCTGAAGTGCGCGTGTGTGACCGTTGTTCCCAACTGTCCCATCACCTAGCGGCAGCTCCCAGAACGGCGTGAGCAATTCCAAGAGATGCCACGTCCAAGTTATAGTACGTGGCGAAAGTCGAAGGGGACGACCAACTCGCCGCCGTACACACATCCTGAAGTGATGCTCCCTTCGCAAGAGCCCAGGATGCAGACATGCCTCTCGTAGAGTGAGCCCGCAAACCCTCCGGGGGTTGTGTACCACTCTCGGCATAGGTCAACTGTATGGCTTCCACAACCCATTGTGAAAGTCTCACCTTGGTTATGGGATTCCCCCTTCTCTGAGGGTCCCATGCGACAAACAACTGATTGCCCTTCCTAAAGGCAGCAGTCCTGTCTACATACAGTTTCAGCGCCCTGACCGGACAGAGACTGTTCAGCCTCTCGTCTTCCGCCGATGCGAAAGGGGGCGGGTGGAAAGCCGCCAAGTCTACCGGAGTACATCCGGAAGGAAAGTTCTTGGGCAGGAACGACAGGTTCGGCCTGAGCGAAACCCTGGTACCGTTCCCACTAAATCTCATGCAGCTTGGACTCACCGAGAGCGCGTGCATGTCACTAGATCGCTTCGCTGTAGTCAAGGCGACCAGCAGGGCAGTCTTAAGTGAGAGAAACTTCAAACCCACCGTGTCCAGCGGTTCGAAGGGGGCTCTCGACAGAGCGTGCAGTACCAAGGTCAGATCCCAGGAGGGAACTAAGGATCTAGATACCGGCCGAGCACGCTTGACACCCCTCATGAACTGTCGAATCAATAAGTTCTCACTTATTGGTCTGTTGTCCATACCCACATGGTAGGCCGATATGGCCGCCAGGTTGAGTTTCACTGAGGAGTTCCCCAAGTGTCTATCCAACAATTCTTGCAAGAAGGTTAGGATAAGAACCACCGAGGCCTGAAAAAGAACGGCCCGTTCCGGCCTCGCCACACACCAGCGCACAAACACGTTCCAAGTCGTGTTGTACCGCTGTCTAGTCGAAGGGGCCCTGGCCCCCAAGATCGTCTCAATGACTCTAGGGGGCAAGCCTGTGGCTATTAGAGTCGACCCCTCACCGGGCACACCCAGAAGTCTAAGTCCTGTGGGCGCGGATGGAATATCTCGCGACCCGCCTGGGTAAGCAGATCCCTCCACAGAGGGAGCCGCCAAGGCTGGTCGTAGAGGAGGGGGAAAATGTCCTGTCTCCAGGACCCTCGGGCTGGAGCCACTAGTAGCACGTCCGAGCCCTGAACCCTCACCCTGGCTAAGGTGAAGGGAATCAGCTCTAGTGGAGGGAAGGCATAGAGTAGGCCCCGAGGCCACCGATGTGCCATCGTGTCCAGTCCCAAAGTTGGCGAGCCTTTCAGGGAGAAAAAGAGTGGACACTTCTTGTTCTCGTCTGTAGCGAACAGGTCTGCCACCGGAGTCCCGAACCTGTCCCAGATCTGTTCCACTACACCCGGGTGTAGGGACCAGTTGCCGTAACGGAGGGGACCTCTGGACAACAGGTCTGCACCCGCGTTCAGTAGTCCCGGGACGTGGCAGGCTGTCAGTGACAGAAGACGCCCGTCGCACCAAGTCAAAAGCCTGTATGCCAACGTGTGCAGGCGTAAGGACCTCAGTCCACCCTGCCTGTTGATGTAGCACATCGTTGTCGTGTTGTCGGTACGGACGAGGACATGACAACCCCGTATGAGCGGCTCGAACGCTTGCAGCGCGAGGAAGACCGCTAGGAGTTCCAGATAATTGATGTGGGCGGACCTCAAGGTTCCATCCCATATCCCTCTGGCCGACCTGCCTTCGTGGGTGGCCCCCCACCCACTCAGGCTCGCGTCCGTAGTGACGACCTTCCTGGCCAACGGTAAACCAAGGGGGACTCCCTCCTTCAGGGTCCGTCTGTCCGACCACCACCTCAGGGCGAGCGTGCATTCCCCGGGGATTGTCACTCGCCGCGAGAGGAATCTGGTGGGCACCCGTAGAGACCTCAACCAGCGCTGAAAGGGTCTCATGTGGAGTCTGCCCAACCGCACCAGGGAGATGGCCGACGCCATCAGTCCCGCCATACGTAGGCAGATTCTGAGTGGCAGTCTGTGTCCTCTCTGGAACAGGGCCACGCACTTCAGGAAGGCGTCGATCCTCTCCGGGCTCAACCGAGCCGTGAAGGAGACTGAATCCAGTGCTATGCCTATGAAGTTGATCGACTGGGCGGGCACCATAACACTCTTCTCGTGATTTATGGTGAACCCTAGGGAGGACATATGGGACACCACCCGAGTGGTGTTCCATAGTGCCTCCTGTGGCGAGCCTGCGCTCAGAAGCCAGTCGTCGATGTAGCTTGCTACACGTAGACCTCGTCGCCGCAGAGGGGCCAGAGCCGTCTCGGTGCATTTGACGAACACCCTGAGGCTCAGGGACATCCCGAAGGGGAGAACCGTGTATTCGTACACCTTCCCCTTGAAACCAAACCTCAGGAACTTCCTGTGAGGTGGGTAGATAGGGATGTGAAAGTAGGCGTCTTTCAGGTCTATAGATGTGAACCAGTCGTTCATGCGTATAGAGCGCACAAGAGACTTGGCTGTCAGCATCTTGAAGCGGAAGGACTTGAGGTACCGATTGAGAGCTCGTAGGTCCATGATTGGACGCAGCCCCCCC
This sequence comes from Protomyctophum parallelum, assembly GCF_964188405.1. Taxonomy (NCBI): domain Eukaryota; kingdom Metazoa; phylum Chordata; class Actinopteri; order Myctophiformes; family Myctophidae; genus Protomyctophum; species Protomyctophum parallelum. The sequence goes on along the minus strand of NC_139701.1, from coordinate 7,894,623 downwards.
CCCTTCTTCTTGACCAGGAAGTAGCGTGAGTAAAACCCGCTGCGACTCTGGCCCAGGGGTACCTCTCTGACAGCCTTCTTCTCCAGCAGAGAGTTGATCTCCTGCTGGAGAACCTGACCCGCTTCGCCGCGTGCATCGGAGTAGAGGATTTCTCCGAATGCAGGGGGTCTCATAGCGAACTGGAGCCTGTAACCTCTCGCTATGGTGCGGAGAACCCAAGGAGACGCTCCGCACAGTTCCCACTGTGTCAGGCGACGCGCAAGGGGGTTCTCCATCGCCAGGGGAGCGCGTCGTCGCGCAGGGCTGGCGCCTCCTGGTGGACCAGAGAAAATTTCGGCATGACCCGTCCTGCCAGTGGCGTTTAGGCCCGCCACAAGGCCAAGGTCCCGCCCCACTGTGTCGGAGAGCCCGGGGGCTACTCCTGGCAGTGGGTTCATGTCCCCCCGATGTTGTTGTCGTTGTTTGTTTTAATGGCGTGAAGGCCTTCATTACAGGAAATAAAACAGGTACAACATTGGAAACAACAACATGTCGATGATCGGCCGCACCCGTGGTGATGCTCCGCATCGTGAGCCCCCGCCTCTTCCTGGGCGGTCTGAGTGTGAGAAGAATACTCAAATCCAGGCTCAGGGGGGGGAGGGGAGACGTCTGGTCTCGTCTCCCCTGGGACGGGGACGGCGTCATTTGCTCTGTGGCTCCCCACGGCCTCTGCCCTGGCCTCGTCTGGGGCCATGGGGCGGGCGGCCGTGGCCACGCCCAGCCGGGCGTCTGTCACGGTTGGGGGTGCCGGCCGAGGCACCGGACGGTGCCAGCTGGCCTCCTGCCCTCTCCTGGTGGGGCTTGGAGCCAGAGCGGCCACCCCTACCACCGCTGGTGTGTCGGGGTTGGCGTGCGGAGGGAGCTCTTGGAGGAGCTCGCTGTCCGTCGTCCACCTTGAAAAGCAGCCTATCTAGAAAGCTAAGCATGCTAGGGTGGCATCGGCCATCCAACGAGGTTGCTACTCCCGACCTCGAAAAAGTTAGCTAAATAGCTAAACAACCCTAGCTTCACAATGTACATACCTGTAATGTTGAGGGAAGCAGTCGGTAGTCGAGGGTCGCTGGGGAACCACGTCGAGTGAGACTCGTGCCTTCGGCCGCTGCGTGAAGTAGTAGCAGCGGTAGTTGTCGGTGGAGGCCTAGGACTGCATCCGACATCTCGTTGTCGCAACCACCCGGCTCGGGGGAGCCTCGTTGGTGGGCCGACGAGATCCCGCTGGAGGGAGAGCAGCACCCAGAGCCAGCCGGTGAGGCCTGGCTGATGTCTCGGGTCTGGTTCCACAGGCCTGTTTACCAGTGTGGTGAAGAGCGTGTGGAGCTTGTTGCTGGCGGTCCGAGCCGCCTTCCTGGCAGGGGAGGAGCCCAGGAAGGACTCGTCATGGTGTCTCTGAGACGCGTCAAGGTTGAGGGGTCTGGAGAGAGAGGACGAGGTGGTGGGCCTAGGCCTCGAAGTTTGGGGCTGGTCGGGACAGCCGGGCTCGGAGGTGTCGACCAGGGACCTGTCTTGGTGACTCTCGACGCGTGAGATGCGTCAGCTTTTCTCCCCGTCCGCGAAGCAGAAGCAGCAGGGGTAGAGACCAGAGGTCTCGAGAGCCTGGCGAGCAGGCAAACCATGCAGCGAGAGTGACTGTCCTCAGGGGACAGCAGGTTGCTGCAGTTGCATGAGAAATTCCCGGTGGCGTTCCTCCTCGGGAACCCGGGAGGGCTGTTGTCACCGCTGCTGAAGGTCCTCCTGGGTCTGGTTGTGCTGTGTAGCGTCACCGCCAGTAGCCATGTTGCCTAGTGTAGTTTTCCAACTGTCCACTGAGGTGTAATAAGGCTAGAAAACTAACCAGGGTCTTCCGACACAGGGAAGAGTCTTGTAGGTCAAGCACAGTTGTAGCTTAAAGAAGGAACCAGCAGTTCAAGACATTGTAGAAGCACTTCTCCTTTAAGTTATAATATAAAAATTATAAAAAAGGAAAAGTGGTGGTGGAGTAGAAGAGTAGGACTCGTGGTGCTCCACTGAAAATCAGCTGTCTAAACAGAGACGACCACGTTGTGAAACTGTGGTGGCCAGAGAAGCTGTTTAGTTGCGTGAAAGAAAAGGCGCCGGACTACGGGAAGGCCGCAAAGCCTGGGGCTCGCGTAGCGCGGCCGTCGGGCTGGTGCTGTTTAGGTCTGACGACACAGAGCGATGCGGCGGTTCGTCGGGTAGTGCGGGTTGCGTAGAGCAGGCCTGTGGCCTTCGATAGCAAAAACAACCGTGCCAAAGAGAAGCTAGAGAAGCTGTAGTTAACGCCTGACGGCTGGAAACTAGCTAGTGTCTAGCGGAGCTAAAAGGCTATAGCTGCATTAGCGGGAGCTAGCTAACCTAGGAAGGCTAGCGAAGCTGCGGCTGGATAGCAAGCTAGCGTCGTAACCCGGCTACGGTGGTTGCTTGTTGTTGGTGGCGCTAAAATCAACGCCTAGCGGCCGAGGATTAGCTAGAAACACCGGTAGCAAGCGAAACAGCGTTGCAGCTTGCTGCTTATGCGGGTTGTCTGTTGCCCGGGTTCTGTTGCAGTTGCGACTGAAACACACCCACTGAGGGTCCTCCTGGGTCTGGTTGTGTTGTGTAGCGTCACCGCCAGTAGCCATGTTGCCTAGTTTAGTTTTCCAACTGTCCACTGAGGTGTAGTAAAGGCTAGAAAACTAACCAGGGTCTTCCGACACACGGAGAGAGTTTTGTAGGCCAAGCGCAGTGTTCTCCAGAAGTCTGGAGAAAAAGTAGCTAGAATCCGCTAGATCCGCTAGAAGTAGCTAGAAGTCGCTAGAATACAGCTACAAAGTGGCTAGGTGTAGCCAGATGACGTTAGAAGTCACTATAAACAGCTACAGAAACACACACCAAGAGCCAGGGGCAGTCAACAGTAGCTAGAAGCAACAGGAGTAGCTGATAGCAGCTAGAGGAGGCTAGAAGTAGCCAGAGGGCAGCTAGATAGTAGCTGGCTAGTAGCTAGGGCCTTTCGGCACGGAGCAACGTGCGTCGCCGATCTAGCGCTAGGCCTTGCGGCCGTGTGGGAGCCTGTGATAGCCGTGGAACGGGCTTCCGAGCCGACGGGGTCTTACGACACAACGTGGCGGGAAAGAACGTGGGTCAGCGCGGGCCGAGGGAGTCTGTGAAAACTGCGTTTTAGCTAGTAGGGTCCCTCAAGGTTTCCGACGATAGTGTAGAGAAAACAGGGGAGAAAACAGAGCTAACTGGGGTTGCAAAGCGGAGGTTTATCAACTCACCGTTAGCAGAGCAGTGCAGGTTGACTTCTGCGGGTCGCCGGGCTGAACTTCTTTCCGACGAGCGGCTGTGTCTTGTCTATCGTCGGCTGGCTCTTGTTCCACGGTCCAGGCAGGGCTTCGCGGCTAACGCGAGGTCTCCCGACACTGGTTAGGCTGAGCCACAGCTAAGCTAGCGTTTGTCAACAGCTAGGCTAAAGCTAAGCTAGTGTTAGCCAAGGCTAACGGGGCTATGTCCGAGAGGCTTCACAGCACTGACAGGAAAAAAGCCCCTTTTTTATTGTTTCTGAAACTTACTGCGTTTCGTTCTCGTGAGTGTAAGACCACCGGGTTTCCACCGCGAATTCCAGGGTACAAGTGAAGCACTCGTCCAGGGGGAATAAAAGTCTCAACGGAGTTATGGAAGTGGTAGTCTTAGAAAATCTGTGTTAGCGCAGAAAAAGGCAGGAATGACGTCTTTTCCGGCTGTGTGCTGCTTTATAGGCTCTGGGCGGAGCTTGCAGCCACAGTCGTGACAGACAGCTGCACGACCCAATCAGTATTGTTTCGTGAGTATATGGATTTATTCTGTGTTGGCACCATGGAAATGGCGCCACCCTTAGGCGATTCTTGAGCGAGATGAGCTTAGATAAACTATAGCTGAAATGTAACCTAATAGACAAAACCCCGTATTACTGTAACTATAGCTGAAATGTAACCTAATAGACAAAACCCTGTATTACTGTAACTATAGCTGAAATGTAACCTAATAGACAAAACCCCGTATTACTGTAACTATAGCTGAAATGTAACCTAATAGACAAAACCCCGTATTACTGTAACTATAGCTGAAATGTAACCTAATAGACAAAACCCCGTATTACTGTAACTATAGCTGAAATGTAACCTAATAGACAAAACCCCGTATTACTGTAACTATAGCTGAAATGTAACCTAATAGACAAAACCCCTTATTACTGTAACTATAGCTGAAATGTAACCTAATAGACAAAACCCTGTATTACTGTAACTACTGAAATGTAACCTAATAGACAAAACCCCGTATTACTGTAACTATAGCTGAAATGTAACCTAATAGACAAAACCCCGTATTACTGTAACTATAGCTGAAATGTAACCTAATAGACAAAACCCCGTATTAATGTAACTATAGCTGAAATGTAACCTAATAGACAAAACCCCGTATTACTTTAACTATAGCTGAAATGCGGAAAAGGAGAAAGTAAGACAAAGTGGTCAGCCCTCTCTTAACGACTGGGGTGATACTGTAACCACTATATCTTTATTTCCTAAATGTATATGTATAAGGGGAACATCGGCGTACGGCGTGAAGTCACTAAACAACATTCAAGTAGTCGGGCAAAGTAAAACGTTCGCACTAGATCAGCGGGTTCTCAACCTTGTTCCGAATCAGGGCCCACTTGAGGAAAGTGTTCGCTGGAAGAAAATGCACGCGGCGTGTGTGTGTGTGTGTGAGTGTGTGTGTGTGTGTGTGTGTGTGCGTGCGTGCAAAGAGACCCAACGCAATACGTTTACATACATTGAGTAACCTCTGTCTTTCATTTTGCTTCTTGTTTGGCTGTGAATTGTCTGATGAGACTGATAAAACCAGACAGTAAAGTGATTTTCCAGTCCCATGGGGTGAACCGGAGGGGGAAGATTTCTCAGAAAGTAATTTCAACAGATTTCTGAACAGAGCGGAGAGAGAGAGAGAGCGAGAGGGAATATAAGACTACACTTCCTATGTCTACGTAGCGTACATACAGTATCCACCTTTTCCATATAGCCCATAAGTCTTTGCGTTTGTGTGCAAAAGTTCCTCTTTCTCTTTGCTGTGTTGCCAGTTTTGCAAGAGAACAAGTTGCCAGGTCTATGAAAACAAGCCCAAATGAAAATAGCTGATCTACAAGCTCACAGTGACACATTGTGAGGTTGTACATCTGTTATTTAAAAACACATTGAGAATAAATCGAAATATTTTGGTTGCTTATAATAAGCAGACATGGCAACACTGCCTGAAGGAAGCAAAGCACACACATAAGGAGACCCAGTACCTTAGCTGGGATAAAGGTGGATATTGTCCCTGTCGGGTGGAGACCTCATACTGTATGAGACCTTATGACCAAGGCTAATTAAGTCATGGCGCAGTCGACAGTTTTCACCCAAACGGCGGTGAGGATAAGATGTTATTGAGTGGTGCAACCACTCCTACAACCAGCAATGTCCGTGTACCTGTGTACCTGTGTACCTGTATCAGTGAGCACGAGTATGTGACTTATTAATACCAGTAGGGGGCGCCAGAAACAGAGAGAGGGGTATTGCTGTGCCTGCTGCCTGCTAATAAGAGAGAGAGAGAGAGAGAGAGAGAGAGAGAGAGAGGTGTGTGGGGGGGGAATTGCACCACTCAGTTCACACGTGTGTGATTTTTTATTATCAAAAATGTGTTAATATCACAGGCATGTCTGAAATAAAAGTCAGTGCTGAAATCGACATAAATATGAAATAAATGCTTAAACATGTACACTATGTGTACTGTTATAACTAACAACGATATTTTATAAAAACTTTTGCTATTTTGGTCCTCCTAATGCTAATTCGATGCTAAGGTTCCAGTCGGGGGCAATGGAAATGTTGTTTAAACCACTGGTCCAAGTCGAAAGTAAGCAACTACACGTATACACGTATAATCGTATGCGTTCTATGCATTCTGATTTAGCCAATAGACATTATGAATCCCAAGAAGGGAACATCAGTCCTGCACACGCACACGCACACGCACACACACACACACACGCACACGCACACGCACACACACACACACACACACACCTAAATTCTTAATTTATCCACTCATAACTCTGAGAGCGTACAAATGTAACCAAATAGACCTGTGAATTAACGCTCTGGAGCACATCACCATAGAACAGAACAAGAGATTAAATCTTGAGTAACAAAGTCACGTTTCAGTTAAGTTATACAGACAGCATTTCCTCAGCTGGCTAGATCTTTCAGGTTCACCCAGCTGATCGCTGCTAAGATGGTCACGAAGAGTGCTCGGTTAAAGGCAATACTGTAGCCTACAATTAATCATGATACTAAAATAACTGTGTGTGTGTGTGTGTGTGTGTGTGTGTGTGTGTGTGTGTGTGTGTGTGTGTGTGTGTGTCGGGGGGGATTCTTTTGGCAAGATAGCAGACTTGTCTATAGGTCCAGTTGCAAATTGCGGTTCTGAAGGAGGCTAGGGAGTCACATTTTGGTGGCATAACAGTAGAATTAATTTATCCCCATGTTTGTGCCAAATCTGGGGGGAATGAATGAGATCATTGGAGCTTTCTCTGGGCACTGGTCCCTTGAGTATCTTTAATTACATGCACGACATGCCCAAGAAATAGGGACGCCCGGTTTAAATCTATAAATTCATTCCTAATCCTGCCGATCAGTCACCTCTGGCGTCATGTCGGTCGCCCAGTGGTGACAGAGGTCAGAACGAGGGACCTCCGAACAGCATGGGACCACAGAGAGACGCTGCCTTGGGCCACCATGACACTCATTCAATCTCCTCCATTTGACCATATAAATGCATGCAGGAGGAAGGGGTTTTAACCATGAGGGAGGGAGGCGAGAGAGGGAGAGAGAGAGAGAGAGAGAGATGGGGGAGAGGGGGAGAGTGTGTGTGAGCATGCCTTAGTGCATTCATTTGCTTCACAGTCAGGCAGAAACCTATTTCAACTTTTGCCTGTAAATGAATGCCCTACTTCGTCCCACCACGGCATGCACAAGCTCCCTGCAATTTTTGAAAAGTAACCGTTCTTTTGGCCCGTCGGAGGTTTGTGTGTGTGTGTCATGCATCACTCCATGTGAGTGCTGAGGAGTCGGTGCAGGTGATAACTCAGCCAGGCTGAACAGTCACTCTCAGAGCTCTGACATTGAGGCGACATACAGTATGGTTAATACACCGCCTCCAGCCTCAAGTCCTCTGGAGACTCATCCCTCTCTCTGCTTCTGGGCCCGTATACAGTATCATAACCACATGGACCTTATAGACTCATCCCTCTCTCTGCTTCTGGGCCCGTATACAGTATCATAACCACATGGACCTTATAGACTCATCCCTCTCTCTGCTTCTGGGCCCGTATACAGTATCATAACCACTTGGACCTTATAGACTCATCCCTCTCTCTGCTTCTGGGCCCGTATACAGTATCATAACCACATGGACCTTATAGACTCATCCCTCTCTCTGCTTCTCAGCCCGTATACAGTATCATAACCACATGGACCTTATAGACTCATCCCTCTCTCTGCTTCTCAGCCCGTATACAGTATCATAACCACTTGGACCTTATAGACTCATCCCTCTCTCTGCTTCTCAGCCCGTATACAGTATCATAACCACATGGACCTTATAGACTCATCCCTCTCTCTGCTTCTGGGCCCGTATACAGTATCATAACCACTTGGACCTTATAGACTCATCCCTCTCTCTGCTTCTCAGCCCGTATACAGTATCATAACCACATGGACCTTATAGACTCATCCCTCTCTCTGCTTCTGGGCCCGTATACAGTATCATAACCACATGGACCTTATAGACTAGTACCGAATCCTGGCGTCACTAAATCAGACATTATGCACCCGCATGTACGATGTGTGCAAGTGCACGCTGAATGCGCTAGCGTCTGGGTGCCCAGTACCCATCGCTCTGGACCAGAGAGCTCTTCTGCAGGCATAACGTTTTGGGTTGAAGGAAGTCAATGCCTGTTGACCTCCCTAATATGGTAAATTACTCCCCATATAGCATCTAGGACCAAAAGCATAAAAAGTAGACGATCCACAAGCTCGAAACATCGTGAAAAGTAACAGTTTTGGACATAATGAGGTTTCCACCCGACAGAGATGATTGAAACACCTCACTGTCATCTAAAACAATCTGTATATCATACCTTAGACAACATGTGCTTTGGATGTTTCTACACCCATAGTCCCTATAGACCAACAGTAGGGGTCCAAGTCACTGGGACTATATGCACACACAAGCACACACAGGGGGGGGATTGGCACCTGCATGGAAAATCAATAAAAAAACGTAACCGTAACGTATTAGACCATGCAGTCTCATTCTCTGACACCACATGGCCATTCAGAACACAGTGGTGCGTGCATGCATGTGTGTGCGCGTGTGTACGTGCATGCACGTGTGTGCGATTTCACACAGCACTATAGCGAGGAGGAGGAGGACGAAGGTTAATGGTGATTATATAATTAGCGTTTAATCTTCAGAAACACAGAGCAACAGAGACGCAGGCGAGCTGAAGGAGGGCGAGGAATTAATTCATTAGTGAACGGACACAAAAAAAGCACAGATGGAAAAAGAGAGAGAAAGAAAGAGAGAGAGAGAGAGAGAGAGAGAGGGGCTGAAAAGAGTGGCAGAGAAGGACATACTGAAATAGTCGTCAGTTCATACTGCAGTGGTTACTAAATGCACTCCTTCTTAAATGTTTGAACATGTATGACATTATTTTGATAAAATGCTTTACTTAGGAAGGTAGGAAATGATCCAAAGTGATATCAAGAACAGATCCACGGCCCAGTAATGGGTCCATGACCCAGTGATTGGGTAACACTTGGGCTGCTCAGTAAAATCATTACCATTTTCACTGCTGTGCCTTTCCTCCAGTGTCTGTTGGCATTCCCAGCGAGTATTGTACAGGCAGCACACACACACACACAGTCACACACACACACACACACACACACACACACACACACACACACACACACACACACACACACACACACACACTCGGCCACACTTGGCCCCACTCACTCCCGCGTTCTCCTTCCAACTGTGCCTGCATTCATTAACTATTGTACGGCGCCGAATAAAAGAAAAATGGCACCAGATCGCCTCTTTTCTTTTGTACGCGGGCCCACTGTGAGAAGGTGGTGGTGGGAAGAGAAAAACACAAATTAAAATGTAATTCATTACGCTTTTGTTTCCCGTTTTTCTTTCTGTTCGCCTCAAAGTGTCACAGGGAGCGCTTGTAATACCACCGGGGGTCTGCTGAGGCACGACGCAGGAGCACGGCACGCCACCGGTGTTCAGGGCCCCCCATAACCCCCCCCCCCCCCCCCCCACCGGGGGTCTGCTGTGGTGAAATGAGAATAATAGGTGGTGAATTAATTGCAGTGTTAATGTGCTATGACACCAGTGCCTTTGTGCGTGTATGTGTGTGCACAGTCACGTATACAACGAGTGCTTTTGTTCACCGCA
>NC_139701.1:7805059-7880059 GCF_964188405.1 Protomyctophum parallelum | reverse complement strand
TCCCTTAACCAAACATTATTCCAAACGTAACCTCAGTTAAACTATGCCTCCCTTAATTTGACCTTATTCCTAAACATAACCTCAGTTAAACTATGCCTCCCTTAACCAAACATTATTCCAAACGTAACCTCAGTTAAACTATGCCTCCCTTAATCTGACCTTATTCCTAAACGTAACCTCAGTTAAACTATGCCTCCCTTAATTTGACCTTATTCCTAAACGTAACCTTAGTTAAACTATGCCTCCCTTAAGCTAACATTATTCCTAAACGTAACCTCAGTTAAACTATGCCTCCCTTAACCAAACATTATTCCAAACGTAACCTCAGTTAAACTATGCCTCCCTTAATTTGACCTTATTCCTAAACATAACCTCAGTTAAACTATGCCTCCCTTAACCAAACATTATTCCAAACGTAACCTCAGTTAAACTATGCCTCCCTTAATCTGACCTTATTCCTAAACGTAACCTCAGTTAAACTATGCCTCCCTTAATTTGACCTTATTCCTAAACGTAACCTTAGTTAAACTATGCCTCCCTTAAGCTAACATTATTCCTAAACGTAACCTTAGTTAAACTATGCCTCCCTTAAGCTAACATTATTCCTAAACGTAACCTCAGTTAAACTATGCCTCCCTTAACCAAACATTATTCCAAACGTAACCTCAGTTAAACTATGCCTCCCTTAATCTGACCTTATTCCTAAACGTAACCTCAGTTAAACTATGCCTCCCTTAATCTGACCTTATTCCTAAACGTAACCTCAGTTAAACTATGCCTCCCTTAAGCTAACATTATTCCTAAACGTAACCTCAGTTAAACTATGCCTCCCTTAACCAAACATTATTCCTAAAAGTAATTCAGTAAAAGTGTAAAAATATGCCTAAACCTAACCGTATTCCTAAACGTATTCCTAACCTTAACCTATCAGTAAAACGGATGCAAGAATACAAGAACCGCTGGGGAGGAGCACGAAGAGCACGACGAGCAGTCTGCCAAAAACAATAAGGGCGAGTATGTTTTGTGGCCAGTGTTCCGGTTACCTTCTTGGATCTTGCAAAGACACATAAGGTCAGAGAGGCTTCTGTGCAGGAACAACTTATGTGTGTAGATTGTGAGGCTATTTTCTTGCTGTTTTTGTGTGACACTCAGTGATGGAAAGACTTGTACTTAAGTACAACATTTGAGTACTTTTTCCACCACTGGCAACACTGTTGTACAACAAAATAACAAGGCTTATCAGACTAGTCAGCTTTTCCAATTAGAAAACAATCAATATAGAAATGTGCCACGTCAAGGTAGCTCACATGGACCACTGTGCCACGTCAAGGTAGCTCACATGGACCACTGTACCACGTCAAAGCAGCTCACATGGACCACTGTGCCACGTCAAAGCAGCTCACATGGACCACTGTGCCACGTCAAGGTAGCACATGGACCACTGTGCCACGTCAAGGTAGCTCACATGGACCACTGTACCACGTCAAAGCAGCTCACATGGACCACTGTGCCATGTCAAAGCAGCTCACATGGACCACTGTGCCACGTCAAGGTAGCACATGGACCACTGTGCCACGTCAAGGTAGCACATGGACCACTGTGCCACGTCAAGGTAGCACATGGACCACTGTACCACGTCAAGGTAGCACACATGGACCACTGTACCACGTCAAGGTAGCTCACATGGACCACTGTACCACGTCAAGGTAGCACATGGACCACTGTACCACGTCAAGGTAGCTCACATGGACCACTGTACCACGTCAAGGTAGCTCACATGGACCACTGTGCCACGTCAAGGTAGCACACATGGACCACTGTGCCACGTCAAGGTAGCTCACATGGACCACTGTGCCACGTCAAAGTAGCTCACATGGACCACTGTGCCACGTCAAAGTAGCACATGGACCACTGTGCCAAATCAAGGTAGCACATGGACCACGTCAAAGCAGCTCACATGGACCACTGTGCCACGTCAAAGCAGCTCACATGGACCACTGTGCCACGTCAAAGTAGCACATGGACCACTGTGCCACGTCAAGGTAGCTCACATGGACCACTGTACCACGTCAAGGTAGCACATGGACCACTGTACCACGTCAAGGTAGCTCACATGGACCACTGTACCACGTCAAGGTAGCTCACATGGACCACTGTACCACGTCAAGGTAGCTCACATGGACCACTGTACCACGTCAAGGTAGCTCACATGGACCACTGTGCCACATCAAGGTAGCTCACATGGACCACGTCAAGGTAGCACATGGACCACTGTGCCACGTCAAGGTAGCACATGGACCACTGTGCCACGTCAAGGTAGCACATGGACCACTGTGCCACGTCAAGGTAACTCACATGGACCACTGTACCACGTCAAGGTAGCTCACATGGACCACTGTGCCACGTCAAGGTAGCTCACATGGACCACTGTACCACGTCAAGGTAGCACATGGACCACTGTACCACGTCAAGGTAGCACATGGACCACTGCGCGTTGCACACGTGTAGATCTGCTATCAGCCTCAGAATAAGAACACTATGGGTTCTCTTCTGCAGCCGTCGGCGTCAAGTCTAACTGTCGGCTGGGGCACCCGAAAGTCACAGGGAGCTTGTAAGCCGAACGCCAAACTCTCGGCGGACGACAACACGTGGTTTACATGAAAGCACGGTTGGGTTCAGCACCAGATTAAAAGACCTGCAGGCTCTTTCGAACTGCCTTCTATTGTGAGCAGACAAAACAACCTAGGCTATACATTCACCAGCAGGGGAAATGGATTAAAGTGTGGACTAGATAGACGGTTGGAAGTGAGGGAGAGGTCAGGAAGGAAGGAAGGAAGGAAGGAAAGACAGAAAGATAGAAAGAAAACAAGAAGAGAAAGCCTTCAACACCATTTTCTTTGAGAGTTTACTCACACAATACACTGTGGGTTTCTATGGCGACCCTGTGTTGCCTGCTGGGCCTGCCCTACACAGTGTGTGACTGATTTTACACTTTACAAATGTAAATGAATGGCTGCTATGCTGATTCCATTGTGCGAGTATGATGGCAGCGCTCACATATCATCACACACACACGCACACACGCACGCACACGCACGTAGGCATGTTGATCCGTTCATTGATTAGATCCATGACCCATGGCTAGACTGACAGTGTTGAACATGACGGTGTGGGACAAAAAACAATTTTGATGATGATGTGAGTTAGTTATGGCCCTGAATAGAGCACACACACACACTGACGCACGCACGCACGCACGCACACACACACGCACACACACACACACACACACACACACACACACACACACACACACACACACACACACACACACACACACACAACACAGAGTTCGTGATTAATGCGGCTTTAGCTGCGGCCACGGTCTACTCTACACACACCGTCACCGACACTTCTCATCATAGGCGGTGCGGTCGGTGTGAGTCACTTCATTTCCCCGGTCCCGCGCGCCGGACGGGCAAAAATCACGACCGCAGCAGGTGCCGTTTACCGTTATTTTTTTTAAGCCATTGCAGGGTCAAAAGAAGCACACAGAGAGAGAGAGAGAGAGAGAGAGAGAGAGAGAGAGAGAGAGAGAGAGAGAGAGACACACAGAGAGACAGAGAGAGACACAGAGAGACAGAGAGAGAGAGACCGGGGACTGGGAGAGCAGCGGATGTATTGGAGGCGATCGGACGGGAGGAGAGCAGTCAGCAGAGCGCTTAAGTCACGTCACGACGATGTATAATAAAGTATAGCCCACTACAACAACATCAGCCACAAATTCACAATCACTTCGTCTGCTGTTGTCGTGTCGGGCGGAAACCCCATATCTCCAATAGGCTATTGCAACTTTATTGACCATTTCTGCTCCGTCTTTATAGTGAAAAGTAACGCTTTGCTTGATATAGGAGCTTTCCACCGGACACAGCGACAACATTTAACCACGAGAGGAAACTGTGATGCTTTTCTATAGTCTAGTTTCTAGTATTTTAGAAGGAAAGTGATGATGGTGAGTCGACTCTGCATATAGTGTTCAAAACGGAGCTTATGTAGGCTACACATCCAGTCATCCATCCACGCTCTCAATGCAGCAAACGAACCCCTGCCTTCTCTCTCTCTCTTCTACTGACAACACACGCACGCACACTCTCACTGACTCACTCACACACCACACACCGCCAGCCACGCATGCAGACTGCTGTGACAATCTTTCAGTGGGTCACCCCCCCCCCCCCCCTAAAAAAGGAGCCCCATCGATGCAGCATGCATGCATGCAGCAGCAGTAGATTATTCATTGCAGTGGTTATAGAGAGCATTCTGAATCCACAGGCTCCCCCAAACAGTGAAAACAAGCATAGCCTATTACCCTAGTTTCAAGACAACATATCATCACATAATTGATGATTATTTTATTGAGTATTACGACTTTTGCAAAAGTCAGACTCAATAAAAATACATGTAAGATAGCCTTAGCGTAGGACTGTGTCTAAAATACTCCGTTTATAGACTATCTGACAGCTGCTATATACCGGTTTCTGCGGCAAAGCAAAGCGCCACACACACACACACACACACACGCGCGCGCGCGCGCGGTTCGTTGCACCTTACCTTTTCAATAAATCGAAATTGAGTACAATTAGTTCCCATTCTGAGGAAAAAGGTTAGAATCCAATCATTGTTCCTCCCAGTCTGTTCTTCTTCTCTTCTTTTATCCGGAGCTCCAGAAATATTTCGACAAGGAGAGTAATCCGGTTTCCCATCCCGAGAGAGTGCTTGAAAGCCCGGTTACATCTTTTCACAATCCCCGCAAAACTATGTCAGGTTTTCAGCGCGTTTTTTTTCCCTCTCCTCCTCTGCTTGCCTCTCTCTCTCTCTCTCTCTCTCTCTCTCTCTCTCTCTCTCCCCCCCCCCCCCTCCACTGAAGTTGCCTGGTTACCTCTCACTGTTGGGTGGTTCAGAACGCCAAGCCCGGCAACCAATCGGAAAGCCGGACTGCCTTTAACCCCTTGGCAGCCGCACTGTCCTGATTTCGGGGAGTTAAAGTGGGGAGAGAGAGGATGAGAAGAAGAGACTTAGTGGGTGGGAATAATAATAATAATAATAATAATAATAATAATAATAATAATAATAATAATAATAATAATAATAATAATAATAATAATAATAATAATAATAATAATAAATAAAAAAGTGAACAAACAACCTGCCAAGTGCGAGAAGGAGTTGTTAAAGTTTAAAAGATGTCATGGCTGCTCACTTGCCTGTTGACTTCTATAAGGACAAATGTTACCAAACGTCAAAAGTTTGATGGGACGGAGGTCCCCTGGGGTCACTTTCGTGCCAGGAATGTGGAAGAGCCATTCTCAAACCCAAGACGTAAAAGGGTGACAGCTCTGATTTAAAAAAAAAGAACACACGTCAGACGAGCGCTGCGAAGTCCGCTTTAGCCGACTTTATAGCGAGACTCATTCGAGATTTGTCCCGATAAGAAGGGCGGCTGTGGCTCAGGAGGTAGAGCAGGTCGTCCAATGATCCCTGGGTCAGCGCTTCAAATCCCGGCTCCTCCTGTCCACATGTCGAAGTGTCCTTGGGCAAGACACTGAACCCTGCATTGCCTCCAATGAGTTGGTCGGTGTGAGCTCGCCACCATTGGTGTGTGAATGTGGGAAGTAAGGACGCTGGCGTCGACTGTTCGCCGGCTTCATCTCCCAATGTATGAATGAATGAACCATTGTAAAGTGCTTTGAGCAGTTGGAAAAGTGCTATAAATTTTTAATTCATTATAAGGACAGAATCGTAATTCACGTTCTCCCTTTAGTCAACATATTTTATTTACATTAAAAACTTCAAGGACCACTTTGCCACTTTTCAACCCATCTTCATAATAGGTCCTCACAAATATGCATGATAAATGGCACATCATCATTAGGCAGATTTTCTTTTAAAGATGGAGTGCCGTGATTTTTTTCCACCCTAAAACATGATCATCAGGTCTTATTGTTATATAAGGAGGTATAATTTGTTCAAAAAAGTGTACAGTATTTGTTAAAATGTTGTTTTTATGTGGACACCCCCACCAGTTCATGAAGTATGCCTGGTTTGCCTGGTGGGTGGTGATCCACCTGAACTGAAGCCGCACCTACAGCTGTAGTTGTATGTTAAAGGGGGAGGGGTTAGGGGAGGGGCTGATAGTGTGGTGTCACTATATTACTGTTTATTTCATTGGCCTGTTTGACTGTCAAGGGTTCATCCTCCAGGAAGAAACCCTAAATACAAAGTTAATACACCGTTGCACATAAAAACGACTCCAGGGTGTCTAATGAAGTACTGTCACCTCATAGACATTAGACACAAAACTGGAAAAATACACAAATTGTGGCACTCCATCTTTAAACAAGATCTTTTTACAAAAATGTTTAGATTTTTATTATTGTGAGAACAATGGCTTCCATTTTCGCATTGCAACTTTTCAGGACTAGAAAGCCTGCAGTTTCTATTAGCTTGGATTCCCTATCGATGATGTTACTGGTGGACAGGTTTCTGAACTGCCCACAGCCCTACTCCTTACATGAAGATAGGTTGAAAAGTGGTGAAGTGGTCCTTTAAGATTTTGCCAACTATTTGGGGGCCAACTCTCACGGCCTATAGGGGCGAGCATGTGTCTTCCCGTTGCGGGCTCCTAATTGGCATAATGACTAAATTAGGGAGAGAAAGGGCTAAAGAAAAACTGTGTGTATTATTTTCTGGGTAATTGTCCTCTTTCACAAAGAGGAGCAGTGATCTCAGAGAGGTTACACACACACACACACACACACACACACACACACACACACACACACACACACACACACACACACACACACACACACACACACACACACACACACACACACACCGCATGTGAGCACACACTCACACGCACACACACCGAATCAACAGTATTCTTTGCTTTATATCCTCTTCAATTATATTGAAGCAGTCCATTCAACCATGCTAACATGACACCCAGACATGTTGTATATAGATACTATGCCAATGTCTAATAGTTATCCTCGCCCTGTGCACCATGCCAAAAATAAAGGTGTTTATCAGGAAGTATTGAGAATCGAACATGCAGATGGCTAGCAGCTCAAGTGTTCAAGCGATGACTGTTAACTCATTAGTTCCCATATTTCTATATAGGCTGTACTGTCTCCATCTCTTTTAGGTTGAGAACTGCATGCTATACAGTATGACCAATAAGCGACTTCTAGAAGGGGATGAACAGAAATGATGATTCATCATATGGGAAATAACCTTCAGCCACAATAACCGGAAATAACCGTCAGAAAATGCATATATGGGCGAGGGATTGATAGAACCGGAGCGCAAACTTCATGCCTTGCCACTCAATGACTCTGTATTGCTTAGAGGGAGAGCAGTTTGACGCCCGGAGATCTCTGTAACTCATTCTATTATTCCATCTGCAATACTTTTAACTTTCTGCTATTTGATTAAATACATTTGAACTGTAATACTCTTGTCCGCTCTTATCTTCACCAATTAAAGGACATGCAGAGATATAGCGTGCTCCAAGAGGGTATTTTAAATGATCTCACTGCACTATTTGTTTGTTTGTTGGCATCAAAGACCAGCTATCTCCATCACCAAACAGGAGAAGGAGAACACAGCTAGCAGACAGAGAGAACCCTGCATGAATACTATGAAAATGAAAAACAAACAAAAACCCCCCCCAAAAAAATCTGGAACAAAGCATAGACCTATAAAAGCTTATGTGTCACGGTGGCGACACGCATTGTGAGGAGTACATTCTGTCTTCTGATGTGATAGGTTGGAAGTCCTCTCTCTTTCTCTCTTAGTTCTCTCTCCTTTCAACTGAGGGGTATGAGATGAAATTCACTATACTCTTGTATTTTGTTGCATTGTGCTCTCTGAATGAAGCAGAAAATGATGATAACAATCAATCACAAAGGGAGACATGCAGGAACAGAAATGTAGTAGAAATGAATGGAACTATGTATCAAAAAACATAGAATTACTTGATTCGACTCGTGCGTGCAGGAGGGGGGGGGGGGGGGTCCTGGACGTACTCAGTTTCAAGAGGGGGGGGGGGACCCTTTTGAGAGGAAGAAAATAAATACGATGACAGCAACACTCGTTACATCTGCAGCGGTGATGGTACCAAACAAAAACAGCTAATCTACAAGCTGGCTCACATCGCGTTGCACCGTGTTGTAGGGCTGACCTCGATTAGTCGAATAGTCGACTAATCGATCGGAACGGGTCTCAGTCGACTGACCACCTCTTAGTCGATGTTCATAAAAAAATAATAAAAAAAAGTATATAAAAATACAATATTTACAAAAATATACAAAAATATTGTATTATTCCACTAGGTCTGTGGGGGACATAAACACATTTGAACATTCTGACTGTTCAAATCTCCAATGTGCATGTGGAGTGTGTCTGCCTGTGTGGCAATGTGCCACTGCCTGTGACTTGAATCGCACAGTGCGCTGGCCTGATAGACTCCAGAATCTCAATCTCACCTGCTGTGCTCAATCTGACTAATGACAAGCCTCTCAGTTGTTAAAAAAAAAGATTTGAACAGTCAGAATGTTCAAATGTGTTTATGTCCCCCACAGACCTAGTGGAATAATACAATATTTTTGTAAATATTGTATTTTTATATACAATTTTTTAGGGCAAAAAAAAAAAACAGCAGCAGACTAACAGCAAATGTATTCATCTATCAGTCGACTATACAAATCCTTAGTCGGGGACAGCCCTACCGTGTTGTGAGCTTACAGATCTGTGGCTAACCTGTGACGTGAGCAGTGTTCAGTAACGTTACTTATGAAAGTAACCCGTTACATCGTAGGATTACTGCCAATAGCATTCTGTTACATTACAGGATTACCTTCTGAGAAAAGTAACTTGTTTGATTATTTAATGCATATTAATGTAATTTAATTTACAATTGTGTTTCCTTTATTTGGTGTTCTGTGTTGAATTGCCTTGTTGAAATGTGCTGCTGTATACAAACAAAATGCCTAGATTACTATTTCATTCATATTTGTATTGGAAGTGTCAACATCAGTGTCATTTCACAACTGTATGACTGCATGACTCAATCCTATTCAGGAATCTTATATTAGATATTACAACTTTCGATATTTTCTTCGGTTTTCGCCTTTTTAGGGATAGAGTAAAGTAGGCTGACAGGAACTGGCGAGAGAGATGGGGGGGGGGGGGGGGGGGGGGTGACACGCAGTAAAGGCCAGACTGGATTACCAGCCAAGGTGACAGCTACGCCAGCCGCCCGGGCTGAATGACAACTTTCTATCAACAATCTGTTCTGGATTACTTTTGCCTTACCGAAAATTCAATCTGAGAACCCATCGGCAAATAAAGGAGAAACAGTGCCCTCTAGACTACCAAAAATTGAAAGGCCTTTATGAGGAACGACAGCCTATGCAACATCCCATTTACAAAAATGTAGTGCAGCCTACCTGGATGGCCACAGCTAGTGTTGTGGACACAACCTCATATCTCAATATATCAACCTTTTATTTTTTATATTTTTTGTTCGTAGATTAACGGCCTACCTCGTCATACGAGTGTGACACAAGAGTGTCAGAGATTCCTCTTTTCACTTTGTTTCTATTCCTCTCCGCTTTCTCAACACCCTTTCCCCCTCCACGCTTCAGCAACACCCCATACCACCAGCACCACCCCTATATTCTCCTCATCCTCCGCATGTAGAGTGCTGCAGTAATGGACCCTTCATTGTGCTCTGATCCCCTACAAAGACCGTCTGCTACTACTCTTCCCTTCACTCCAGGTCTCTCTCTCTCTCTCTCCTTCTCCCTCTTCTCGCTCCCCTCAATCAATCTGCTTCGTATCCTTCTTCCACTCTCCCTCCATCCCTCAGTTGTCTTTCTCCCAGACTGCCCTTGCTATATTCATTCACTCCATGTCCATTTCTCTCATTCTCCGTCCTCTGCTGCATTCACATGGTTTATCTCCTGTCTGTCCATCCGTCCGTCCGCCCGTACGTCCGTACGTCTGCCCGCCAGCCTGTCTAAATTAATATCTATGTAGCACCTTTATCAAAAGCACTTTACAATGTGCAGACCATCAGTGGAGAAAGTATGCAAGGCACTGGCTCATCAGGAGCAGTTATGGGTTCAGTGCGTTGCTCAAAGGCCATTCAACACAAACCTGCAGGAGGACTTTATCAGTTCCCAGATTGTGGCTCCTGATGCCTCCTGAGTCACTGCTAGTCTGCTATACCTTTCTCACTCACACACTCTCTCTCTCTCTCTCTCACACACACGTGCATGCATGCACTGCTATCTGTTCCCCTTCCGCCATATCTCTCTCTCTCTCAGCATCTGCCTCTCATAGCCTCTCCTCACTCACCTTGCCTCTCTCTCTCAGTGGGTGTCGGTTTAAGCCTGGCCGAGCAGATAACTCAGAGACACTCATACACAAGCACACACAGCATATACATTCTCACTCTCTCTTTCTCTCTCTTTTTCACACATACATCCATGCACTGCCTGCAATGTATGTACAGTGTACACACAGATATGCATGTCTTCCCGTAAAGTAATCCGTGAGAGAGATACGTCCGTATGGATTTGATCTCCACATACGACAACAACGTGGTCATCATCTCTCCCACACTGTGCACACACACACACACACACACACACACACACACACACACACACACTGTGTGCACACACACACAAACACTGTGCGCACACACACACACACACACACACACACACACACTGTGCACGCACGCACACACACACACACACACACACACACACACACACACACACACACACACACACACACACACACACACACACACACACACACACACACACACAACACCGCTTCAGCGGATTAGGAGCCGAGCTAACACACACCCACACATGAGATAGAGAGAGAGAGAGAGAGAGAGAGAGAGAGAGAGAGAGAGAGACAGAGATAGAGAGAGAGAGAGAGAGAGAGAGAGAGAGAGAGAGAGAGAGAGAGAGAGAGAGAGAGAGAGAGAGAGAGAGAGAGAGAGTGAGATGAAAAAGGAACAAAAGTATGCCAGAGAAGAAAAGAGTGAAAATGTGAGAAAGAGAAAACGTAAATTATCGCATATCGTCTCCGTCTGGTGGAAAGCGCATTATGTCTGGTTAAATAAAGGTTAAATAAAGGTCCAAAAACTGTGATTTTCAGGATTCAAATGAAAAAATAGCAAAAGTAGCAGATCTACAAGCTTGTGGATCGGCTCCTTTGGATGATTTTGTGTAACGCTGTAGTGTGATCAAGTAGGGCGTTAATTACCCCCAAAAACCACAAAAAGTTGGGATATGGAGATCAGAGGATTCTGCCCCTATTTGTACCATCCATGGTTTTGAACCTGGGGAAACCAGACATCTGCTGCTCAGCCAAAGGTGAGCAGCCTTTGGTCCTTGACTGAGGAGACATTACACTTAAATGCGCTACAGGCAGGACTACTCTATTCCATTCTTGAGCTTGTGGTTAGATTTTCGCATTACACTGTCGTATTCTCTTGCGTCATATTCTCTTGCGTCGTATTCTCTTGCGAATTTTCCGGAGCATACGCAGTGGTTAGCCACGCGGACCCCAGCATACCTATTCTGGGTGTAACAAATATAGCCGATCTACAAGATCAAAACATGAGCTTGTAGATCGGCTATCTTTTGGCAGAGATTGAGATTGAGGTGTGGATGAAAGGAAGCGGTCAACGTACAGTTATGGAACTCTAGTCCAGTTCTTTAAGACTAGATAGTTTAAGCGGTTAAACCTTGTTGAAAAGCCTAATGTTAAAACATGTCACATTGACAGAGCGCCAGTCGACGGTGCCAAATGACAGAGTCTCCTCTGTTGTTCACGTCAATAATGTCTGGAGGTGAATCTGTGGGATGGTGTCTCCATTGGATGAGATTATCTATATGACCCAGACGCACACACCCGTACCATCTACCTACGTATCTGAAGTATACTCACATCTGTTACTCACTACTCACTACTACGCAGGCTTTTCTCTTCACAGATGAGTAAGCCTGGGACCGAGGCAAAGCCACTCACTCACTCACTCACTCACTCACTCACTCACTCACTCACTTAAAGTATCAATAGCACAACATTGAAAATACTCTGTTACAAATAAAAAGTCCTGTATTGAAATATTTCTCGCACCTCACTGCACTAAATGCAGGTTTTGTAATCTTTCTTTCTTGTTCCTTTCTTTTTCAGGGAAGCCCATTGAGAGCTCTCAAGGACAACCTCAGCATCACAGCATATATATAAAACACAATACATACAATAACAAAATTTTAACCACAGTTTAATATGAAACAGGTGCAGTCACTAGTGTGTCCTCAAGAAGTCATAATAATGTGTTTTGTAAATACACTATAATATGTATTAGTAACTAAAGTTTTGTAAATGTAGAGTAAACTACAATATTTGCCTCTGAGATGTATAGTACTTGAGTAAATGTACTTCGTTACTTTCCACCACTCTTTCATATGGCTCCATATGGCTCCATTTGGCAGTGTATAAATGTGTGTGTGTGTGTGTGTGTGTGTGTGTGTGTGTGTGTGTGTGTGTGTGTGTGTGTGTGTGTGGTTATATCAACTGACCGTCTGAGCGATACAAAGAGTCAGAGAGTGTCTTACAGTTTATGTTTCTAATAAATATTGTACACTCCTGAACAAGTGTAACAATAGCAGACCATGACTGACAGCCACAAGTACTGATCAGATGCAGCTGTAACAGACAGACAGTCTGTGTGTGTGTGTATGTGTGCGCGCGTATCCATATCCGTATACATGCCTGTGTGTGTGTGCCTGCTGTGTACACACAGCACACAGCAGGCACTGTGTGTGTGGGTGTGTGTGTGTGTGTGTGTGTGTGTGTGTGTGTGTGTGAGAGCACGCATGTTACCATTACCATTGCATATTATG
Source organism: Protomyctophum parallelum (assembly GCF_964188405.1). Classification (NCBI taxonomy): domain Eukaryota; kingdom Metazoa; phylum Chordata; class Actinopteri; order Myctophiformes; family Myctophidae; genus Protomyctophum; species Protomyctophum parallelum. The sequence goes on along the minus strand of NC_139701.1, from coordinate 7,867,052 downwards.
CGTGTGTGTGTGTTTGGGAATGTAATTGTGTGTGAGTACGGTCTTTTTGTGCATATGTGTGGCACACGCGCGTGTGTGCTTGTGTTCACCCTCAAGGGAAGCAGAGAGGAAGATATGGGTGAAAGGTCATACATGTTTATGCTTTTATCACAATGTGTAACTTCTAAGGATTCCGCCTCAGGGACGACCCTTCACATTGCATTAAAACGCACACACGCACACGCACACGCACTCGCACACACACACACACACACACACACACACACACACACACACACACACACACACACACACACACACACACACACACACACACACACACACACACACACACACAGCCACAAGTGCAGGGGTTAAGTAGAGGGTATGAAATCCCTTCTCTGTGTCAGTGTCAGAATGAACTCTGCTAGCAAGTCTGAACTCGCTTAAGCCCCATTCATACTGCTATTTTCCGAATGCGGTGGCATGAGAAAACAACACAATACCCTTTGTACGTAGTAGGTGTAAAGTACTTGTGGTGCACTCCTCTCTGTTACCATCTGCACCACAAGAAGAAAGTTATAGGCGATTTACACAGTTATAGACGGACTGAATCCGTTTCATTGGAACCGTTTCCGAATACGGTTGCCTGGTCCCCGATGGCCATGATTCACATTGCCCAAGATTTAACAGCGCACCCGGGTACATTTGCATAACACACTTTAATCCTCCAGATGGCGGTGTGCTTGATGGCTGGTGCGCCCGGACACTGACCATCAATTCTGCAACATTGTCTCCAATAAATCCAGACACACTGCATTGCATTGCCTCTTTGGCTCTTTGCCTTACTACTATCAGCCTCTGTAGACATTTTTAAAGCTCAGCTCAAGACCCACTTCTACAACATTGCCTTTAATTGATCTTATATTTTTTATTTTTCATGTCCTCACTGTACTGCATTACTGCTTGTTTTTTAATGTCATTGTCTTGCTTTTATTTTATTCTCCATTGTTCTGTAAAGCACTTTGAGCTGCATTTCATGTCATGAAAGGTGCTATACAAATAAAGTTTTATTATTATTATTTTATTATTACCTGCTATTCACTGTGTCAGTCAGTTCTGTGCTCCAGTGTCGTGTTTGATATTAGTATGCTATGGATTCGAGGGTTCTACTTCAGCATTATTATTATTATTATTATTTAGTTTTACTTTGGAAACTATGCCAACTTGCCAAGCAAAGCCCAAGAGCCACGTGTAGTCCGCAGAATAAGATCAGCTACGTTGAAGTTACGTTGATATTACGTTGATATAATGTTAGGTTGAAGTTAGGTTGATATTACGTTGATATAATGTTAGGTTGAAGTTACGTTGAAGTTAGGTTGATATAATGTTAGGTTGAAGTTACGTTGAAGTTAGGTTGATATAATGTTAGGTTGAAGTTACGTTGAAGTTACGTTGAAGTTAGGTTGATATAATGTTAGGTTGAAGTTACGTTGAAGTTACGTTGAAGTTAGGTTGATATAATGCTAGGTTGAAGTTACGTTGAAGTTACGTTGAAGTTAGGTTGATATAATGTTAGGTTGAAGTTACGTTGAAGTTACGTTGAAGTTAGGTTGATATAATGTTAGGTTGAAGTTACGTTGAAGTTACGTTGATATTACGTTGGTATAATGTTAGGTTGAAGTTACGTTGAAGTTACGTTGATATTAAGTTGGTATAATGTTAGGTTGAAGTTAGGTTGAAGTTACGTTGATATTATGTTGGTATAATGTTTTCATGATTATTAGTGAGGACCTAGTATATGAAGATAGGTTGAAAAGTGGTGAAGTGGTCCTTTAAACACATTCTGTTTGAAAATTACTCAGAAATACCTTTTTGTTACTTGAATTCATGATTTATTTCGATATTTACCGTTACAACATTACAAGAATCATATCTTTTTTTCTTTTAACATGATCGAATGCCTATCCTTCAAGTAAGTCTCTAAAAAGCAGAAGAAGACAATAGCCTACCTGCTATTCACTAGTCAGTCAGTTCGGTGCTCCAGTGTCGTGTTTGATATTAGTATGCTATGGATTCGAGGGTTCTACTTAAGCATTATTATTATTATTATTATTTAGTTTTACTTTGGAAACTATGCCAACTTGCCAAGCAAAGCCCAAGAGCCACGTGTAGTCCGCAGAATAAGATCAGCTACGTTGAAGTTACGTTGATATTACGTTGATATAATGTTAGGTTGAAGTTAGGTTGATATTACGTTGATATAATGTTAGGTTGAAGTTACGTTGAAGTTACGTTGAAGTTAGGTTGATATAATGTTAGGTTGAAGTTACGTTGAAGTTACGTTGAAGTTAGGTTGATATAATGTTAGGTTGAAGTTACGTTGAAGTTAGGTTGATATAATGTTAGGTTGAAGTTACGTTGAAGTTACGTTGAAGTTAGGTTGATATAATGTTAGGTTGAAGTTACGTTGAAGTTACGTTGAAGTTAGGTTGATATAATGTTAGGTTGAAGTTACGTTGAAGTTACGTTGATATTACGTTGGTATAATGTTAGGTTGAAGTTAGGTTGAAGTTACTTTGATATTAAGTTGGTATAATGTTAGGTTGAAGTTAGGTTGAAGTTACGTTGATATTACGTTGGTATAATGTTTTCATTATTATTAGTGAGGACCTAGTATATGAAGATAGGTTGAAAAGTGGTGAAGTGGTCCTTTAAGCACATTCTGTTTGAGAATTACTCAGAAAAACCTTTTTGTTACTTGAATTCATGATTTATTTCGATATTTACCGTTACAACATTACAAGAATCATATCTTTTTTTCTTTTAACATGATCGAATGCCTATCCTTCAAGTAAGTCTCTAAAAAGCAGAAGAAGACATCTTATCACTCCTTCACTGGCCTCTCTGCACTGGCTCCCAGTTAAATACAATAGCATTTTAAATTCTCCTCCTCACCTACAAAGCTCAGGCACCACTGTGTCTTGAAGAACTCATCAATTAAGCCTTATAAACCTGATAGAACACGTTGAAGTTACGTTGATATGAAGTTAGGTTGAAGTTACGTTGATATTACGTTGGGTTAATGTTAGGTTGAAGTTACGTTGATATTACGTTGGTATAATGTTAGGTTGAAGTTACGTTGATATTACGTTGGTTTAATGTTAGGTTGAAGTTACTGTAGGTTGAAGTTACGTTGATATTACGTTGGTATAATGTTAGGTTGAAGTTACGTTGAAGTTACGTTGAAGTTAGGTTGATATAATGTTAGGTTGAAGTTACGTTGAAGTTACGTTGAAGTTAGGTTGATATAATGTTACGTTGAAGTTACGTTGAAGTTAGGTTGATATAATGCTAGGTTGAAGTTACGTTGAAGTTACGTTGAAGTTAGGTTGATATAATGTTAGGTTGAAGTTACGTTGAAGTTACATTGATATTACGTTGGTATAATGTTAGGTTGAAGTTAGGTTGAAGTTACGTTGATATTAAGTTGGTATAATGTTAGGTTGAAGTTAGGTTGAAGTTACGTTGATATTACGTTGGTATAATGTTTTCATGATTATTAGTGAGGACCTAGTATATGAAGATAGGTTGAAAAGTGGTGAAGTGGTCCTTTAAGCACATTCTGTTTGAAAATTACTCAGAAATACCTTTTTGTTACTTGAATTCAAGATTTATTTCGATATTTACCGTTACAACATTACAAGAATCATATCTTTTTTTCTTTTAACATGATCGAATGCCTATCCTTCAAGTAAGTCTCTAAAAAGCAGAAGAAGACAATACCCTACCTGCTATTCACTAGTCAGTCAGTTCTGTGCTCCAGTGTCGTGTTTGATATTAGTATGCTATGGATTCGAGGGTTCTACTTAAGCATTATTATTATTATTATTATTATTATTATTTAGTTTTACTTTGGAAACTATGCCAACTTGCCAAGCAAAGCCCAAGAGCCACGTGTAGTCCGCAGAATAAGATCAGCTACGTTGAAGTTACGTTGATATTACGTTGATATAATGTTAGGTTGAAGTTAGGTTGATATTACGTTGATATAATGTTACGTTGAAGTTACGTTGAAGTTAGGTTGATATAATGTTAGGTTGAAGTTACGTTGAAGTTACGTTGAAGTTAGGTTGATATAATGTTAGGTTGAAGTTACGTTGAAGTTAGGTTGATATAATGTTAGGTTGAAGTTACGTTGAAGTTACGTTGAAGTTAGGTTGATATAATGTTAGGTTGAAGTTACGTTGAAGTTACGTTGAAGTTAGGTTGATTTAATGTTAGGTTGAAGTTACGTTGAAGTTAGGTTGATATAATGTTAGGTTGAAGTTACGTTGAAGTTACGTTGAAGTTAGGTTGATGTAATGTTAGGTTGAAGTTACGTTGAAGTTACGTTGAAGTTAGGTTGATATAATGTTAGGTTGAAGTTACGTTGAAGTTACGTTGAAGTTAGGTTGATATAATGCTAGGTTGAAGTTACGTTGAAGTTACGTTGAAGTTAGGTTGATATAATGTTAGGTTGAAGTTACGTTGAAGTTACGTTGATATTACGTTGGTATAATGTTAGGTTGAAGTTACGTTGAAGTTACCTTGATATTAAGTTGGTATAATGTTAGGTTGAAGTTAGGTTGAAGTTACGTTGATATTATGTTGGTATAATGTTTTCATGATTATTAGTGAGGACCTAGTATATGAAGATAGGTTGAAAAGTGGTGAAGTGGTCCTTTAAACACATTCTGTTTGAAAATTACTCAGAAATACCTTTTTGTTACTTGAATTCATGATTTATTTCGATATTTACCGTTACAACATTACAAGAATCATATCTTTTTTTCTTTTAACATGATCGAATGCCTATCCTTCAAGTAAGTCTCTAAAAAGCAGAAGAAGACAATAGCCTACCTGCTATTCACTAGTCAGTCAGTTCGGTGCTCCAGTGTCGTGTTTGATATTAGTATGCTATGGATTCGAGGGTTCTACTTAAGCATTATTATTATTATTATTATTTAGTTTTACTTTGGAAACTATGCCAACTTGCCAAGCAAAGCCCAAGAGCCACGTGTAGTCCGCAGAATAAGATCAGCTACGTTGAAGTTACGTTGATATTACGTTGATATAATGTTAGGTTGAAGTTAGGTTGATATTACGTTGATATAATGTTAGGTTGAAGTTACGTTGAAGTTACGTTGAAGTTAGGTTGATATAATGTTAGGTTGAAGTTACGTTGAAGTTACGTTGAAGTTAGGTTGATATAATGTTAGGTTGAAGTTACGTTGAAGTTAGGTTGATATAATGTTAGGTTGAAGTTACGTTGAAGTTACGTTGAAGTTAGGTTGATATAATGTTAGGTTGAAGTTACGTTGAAGTTAGGTTGATATAATGTTAGGTTGAAGTTACGTTGAAGTTACGTTGATATTACGTTGGTATAATGTTAGGTTGAAGTTAGGTTGAAGTTACGTTGATATTAAGTTGGTATAATGTTAGGTTGAAGTTAGGTTGAAGTTACGTTGATATTACGTTGGTATAATGTTTTCATTATTATTAGTGAGGACCTAGTATATGAAGATAGGTTGAAAAGTGGTGAAGTGGTCCTTTAAGCACATTCTGTTTGAAAATTACTCAGAAAAACCTTTTTGTTACTTGAATTCATGATTTATTTCGATATTTACCGTTACAACATTACAAGAATCATATCTTTTTTTCTTTTAACATGATCGAATGCCTATCCTTCAAGTAAGTCTCTAAAAAGCAGAAGAAGACATCTTATCACTCCTTCACTGGCCTCTCTGCACTGGCTCCCAGTTAAATACAATAGCATTTTAAATTCTCCTCCTCAGCTACAAAGCTCAGGCACCACTGTGTCTTGAAGAACTCATCAATTAAGCCTTATAAACCCGATAGAACACGTTGAAGTTACGTTGATATGAAGTTAGGTTGAAGTTACGTTGATATTACGTTGGGTTAATGTTAGGTTGAAGTTAGGTTGAAGTTACGTTGATATTACGTTGGTATAATGTTAGGTTGAAGTTACGTTGATATTACGTTGGTTTAATGTTAGGTTGAAGTTACTGTAGGTTGAAGTTACGTTGATATTACGTTGGTATAATGTTAGGTTGAAGTTACGTTGAAGTTAGGTTGATATAATGTTAGGTTGAAGTTACGTTGAAGTTAGGTTGATATAATGTTAGGTTGAAGTTACGTTGAATTTAGGTTGATATAATGTTAGGTTGAAGTTACGTTGAAGTTACGTTGAAGTTAGGTTGATATAATGCTAGGTTGAAGTTACGTTGAAGTTAGGTTGATATAATGTTAGGTTGAAGTTACGTTGAAGTTACGTTGATATTACGTTGGTATAATGTTAGGTTGAAGTTAGGTTGAAGTTACGTTGATATAATGTTAGGTTGAAGTTAGGTTGAAGTTACGTTGATATTACGTTGGTATAATGTTTTCATGATTATTAGTGAGGACCTAGTATATGAAGATAGGTTGAAAAGTGGTGAAGTGGTCCTTTAAGCACATTCTGTTTGAAAATTACTCAGAAATACCTTTTTGTTACTTGAATTCATGATTTATTTCGATATTTACCGTTACAACATTACAAGAATCATATCTTTTTTTCTTTTAACATGATCGAATGCCTATCCTTCAAGTAAGTCTCTAAAAAGCAGAAGAAGACAATAGCCTACCTGCTATTCACTAGTCAGTCAGTTCTGTGCTCCAGTGTCGTGTTTGATATTAGTATGCTATGGATTCGAGGGTTCTACTTAAGCATTATTATTATTATTATTATTTAGTTTTACTTTGGAAACTATGCCAACTTGCCAAGCAAAGCCCAAGAGCCAAGTGTAGTCCGCAGAATAAGATCAGCTACGTTGAAGTTACGTTGATATTACGTTGATATAATGTTAGGTTGAAGTTAGGTTGATATTACGTTGATATAATGTTAGGTTGAAGTTACGTTGAAGTTACGTTGAAGTTAGGTTGATATAATGTTAGGTTGAAGTTACGTTGAGGTTACGTTGAAGTTACGTTGATATAATGTTAGGTTGAAGTTAAGTTGAAGTTAGGTTGATATAATGTTAGGTTGAAGTTACGTTGAAGTTACGTTGAAGTTAGGTTGATATAATGTTAGGTTGAAGTTACGCTGAAGTTACGTTGAAGTTAGGTTGATATAATGTTAGGTTGAAGTTACGTTGAAGTTACGTTGATATTACGTTGGTATAATGTTAGGTTGAAGTTAGGTTGAAGTTACGTTGATATTAAGTTGGTATAATGTTAGGTTGAAGTTAGGTTGAAGTTACGTTGATATTACGTTGGTATAATGTTTTCATTATTATTAGTGAGGACCTAGTATATGAAGATAGGTTGAAAAGTGGTGAAGTGGTCCTTTAAGCACATTCTGTTTGAAAATTACTCAGAAATACCTTTTTGTTACTTGAATTCATGATTTATTTCGATATTTACCGTTACAACATTACAAGAATCATATCTTTTTTTCTTTTAACATGATCGAATGCCTATCCTTCAAGTAAGTCTCTAAAAAGCAGAAGAAGACATCTTATCACTCCTTCACTGGCCTCTCTGCACTGGCTCCCAGTTAAATACAATAGCATTTTAAATTCTCCTCCTCACCTACAAAGCTCAGGCACCACTGTGTCTTGAAGAACTCATCAATTAAGCCTTATAAACCTGATAGAACACGTTGAAGTTACGTTGATATGAAGTTAGGTTGAAGTTACGTTGATATTACGTTGGGTTAATGTTAGGTTGAAGTTACGTTGATATTACGTTGGTATAATGTTAGGTTGAAGTTACGTTGATATTACGTTGGTTTAATGTTAGGTTGAAGTTACTGTAGGTTGAAGTTACGTTGATATTACGTTGGTATAATGTTAGGTTGAAGTTACGTTGAAGTTAGGTTGATATAATGTTAGGTTGAAGTTACGTTGAAGTTACGTTGAAGTTAGGTTGATATAATGTTAGGTTGAAGTTACGTTGAAGTTACGTTGAAGTTAGGTTGATATAATGTTAGGTTGAAGTTACGTTGAAGTTAGGTTGATATAATGCTAGGTTGAAGTTACGTTGAAGTTACGTTGAAGTTAGGTTGATATAATGTTAGGTTGAAGTTACGTTGAAGTTACATTGATATTACGTTGGTATAATGTTAGGTTGAAGTACATTTGCATAACACACTTTAATCCTCCAGATGGCGGTGTGCTTGATGGCTGGTGCGCCCGGACACTGACCATCAATTCTGCAACATTGTCTCCAATAAATCCAGACACACTGCATTGCATTGCCTCTTTGGCTCTTTGCCTTACTACTATCAGCCTCTGTAGACATTTTTAAAGCTCAGCTCAAGACCCACTTCTACAACATTGCCTTTAATTGATCTTATATTTTTTATTTTTCATGTCCTCACTGTACTGCATTACTGCTTGTTTTTTAATGTCATTGTCTTGCTTTTATTTTATTCTCCATTGTTCTGTAAAGCACTTTGAGCTGCATTTCATGTCATGAAAGGTGCTATACAAATAAAGTTTTATTATTATTATTTTATTATTACCTGCTATTCACTGTGTCAGTCAGTTCTGTGCTCCAGTGTCGTGTTTGATATTAGTATGCTATGGATTCGAGGGTTCTACTTCAGCATTATTATTATTATTATTATTTAGTTTTACTTTGGAAACTATGCCAACTTGCCAAGCAAAGCCCAAGAGCCACGTGTAGTCCGCAGAATAAGATCAGCTACGTTGAAGTTACGTTGATATTACGTTGATATAATGTTAGGTTGAAGTTAGGTTGATATTACGTTGATATAATGTTAGGTTGAAGTTACGTTGAAGTTAGGTTGATATAATGTTAGGTTGAAGTTACGTTGAAGTTAGGTTGATATAATGTTAGGTTGAAGTTACGTTGAAGTTACGTTGAAGTTAGGTTGATATAATGTTAGGTTGAAGTTACGTTGAAGTTACGTTGAAGTTAGGTTGATATAATGCTAGGTTGAAGTTACGTTGAAGTTACGTTGAAGTTAGGTTGATATAATGTTAGGTTGAAGTTACGTTGAAGTTACGTTGATATTACGTTGGTATAATGTTAGGTTGAAGTTAGGTTGAAGTTACGTTGATATTAAGTTGGTATAATGTTAGGTTGAAGTTAGGTTGAAGTTACGTTGATATTACGTTGGTATAATGTTTTCATGATTATTAGTGAGGACCTAGTATATGAAGATAGGTTGAAAAGTGGTGAAGTGGTCCTTTAAGCACATTCTGTTTGAAAATTACTCAGAAATACCTTTTTGTTACTTGAATTCATGATTTATTTCGATATTTACCGTTACAACATTACAAGAATCATATCTTTTTTTCTTTTAACATGATCGAATGCCTATCCTTCAAGTAAGTCTCTAAAAAGCAGAAGAAGACAATACCCTACCTGCTATTCACTAGTCAGTCAGTTCTGTGCTCCAGTGTCGTGTTTGATATTAGTATGCTATGGATTCGAGGGTTCTACTTAAGCATTATTATTATTATTATTATTTAGTTTTACTTTGGAAACTATGCCAACTTGCCAAGCAAAGCCCAAGAGCCACGTGTAGTCCGCAGAATAAGATCAGCTACGTTGAAGTTACGTTGATATTACGTTGATATAATGTTAGGTTGAAGTTAGGTTGATATTACGTTGATATAATGTTAGGTTGAAGTTACGTTGAAGTTACGTTGAAGTTAGGTTGATATAATGTTAGGTTGAAGTTACGTTGAAGTTACGTTGAAGTTAGGTTGATATAATGTTAGGTTGAAGTTACGTTGAAGTTACGTTGAAGTTAGGTTGATATAATGTTAGGTTGAAGTTACGTTGAAGTTACGTTGAAGTTAGGTTGATTTAATGTTAGGTTGAAGTTACGTTGAAGTTAGGTTGATATAATGTTAGGTTGAAGTTACGTTGAAGTTACGTTGAAGTTAGGTTGATATAATGTTAGGTTGAAGTTACGTTGAAGTTACGTTGAAGTTAGGTTGATATAATGTTAGGTTGAAGTTACGTTGAAGTTACGTTGAAGTTAGGTTGATATAATGCTAGGTTGAAGTTACGTTGAAGTTAGGTTGATATAATGTTAGGTTGAAGTTACGTTGAAGTTACGTTGAAGTTAGGTTGATATAATGTTAGGTTGAAGTTACGTTGAAGTTACGTTGAAGTTAGGTTGATATAATGTTAGGTTGAAGTTACGTTGAAGTTACGTTGAAGTTAGGTTGATATAATGTTAGGTTGAAGTTACGTTGAAGTTACGTTGATATTACGTTGGTATAATGTTAGGTTGAAGTTACGTTGAAGTTACGTTGATATTAAGTTGGTATAATGTTAGGTTGAAGTTAGGTTGAAGTTACGTTGATATTATGTTGGTATAATGTTTTCATGATTATTAGTGAGGACCTAGTATATGAAGATAGGTTGAAAAGTGGTGAAGTGGTCCTTTAAACACATTCTGTTTGAAAATTACTCAGAAATACCTTTTTGTTACTTGAATTCATGATTTATTTCGATATTTACCGTTACAACATTACAAGAATCATATCTTTTTTTCTTTTAACATGATCGAATGCCTATCCTTCAAGTAAGTCTCTAAAAAGCAGAAGAAGACAATAGCCTACCTGCTATTCACTAGTCAGTCAGTTCGGTGCTCCAGTGTTGTGTTTGATATTAGTATGCTATGGATTCGAGGGTTCTACTTAAGCATTATTATTATTATTATTATTTAGTTTTACTTTGGAAACTATGCCAACTTGCCAAGCAAAGCCCAAGAGCCACGTGTAGTCCGCAGAATAAGATCAGCTACGTTGAAGTTACGTTGATATTACGTTGATATAATGTTAGGTTGAAGTTAGGTTGATATTACGTTGATATAATGTTAGGTTGAAGTTACGTTGAAGTTACGTTGAAGTTAGGTTGATATAATGTTAGGTTGAAGTTACGTTGAAGTTAGGTTGATATAATGTTAGGTTGAAGTTACGTTGAATTTAGGTTGATATAATGTTAGGTTGAAGTTACGTTGAAGTTACGTTGAAGTTAGGTTGATATAATGCTAGGTTGAAGTTACGTTGAAGTTAGGTTGATATAATGTTAGGTTGAAGTTACGTTGAAGTTACGTTGATATTACGTTGGTATAATGTTAGGTTGAAGTTAGGTTGAAGTTACGTTGATATAATGTTAGGTTGAAGTTAGGTTGAAGTTAGGTTGATATTACGTTGGTATAATGTTTTCATGATTATTAGTGAGGACCTAGTATATGAAGATAGGTTGAAAAGTGGTGAAGTGGTCCTTTAAGCACATTCTGTTTGAAAATTACTCAGAAATACCTTTTTGTTACTTGAATTCATGATTTATTTCGATATTTACCGTTACAACATTACAAGAATCATATATTTTTTTCTTTTAACATGATCGAATGCCTATCCTTCAAGTAAGTCTCTAAAAAGCAGAAGAAGACAATAGCCTACCTGCTATTCACTAGTCAGTCAGTTCTGTGCTCCAGTGTCGTGTTTGATATTAGTATGCTATGGATTCGAGGGTTCTACTTAAGCATTATTATTATTATTATTATTTAGTTTTACTTTGGAAACTATGCCAACTTGCCAAGCAAAGCCCAAGAGCCACGTGTAGTCCGCAGAATAAGATCAGCTACGTTGAAGTTACGTTGATATTACGTTGATATAATGTTAGGTTGAAGTTAGGTTGATATTACGTTGATATAATGTTAGGTTGAAGTTACGTTGAAGTTAGGTTGATATAATGTTAGGTTGAAGTTACGTTGAAGTTAGGTTGATATAATGTTAGGTTGAAGTTACGTTGAAGTTACGTTGAAGTTAGGTTGATATAATGTTAGGTTGAAGTTACGTTGAAGTTACGTTGAAGTTAGGTTGATATAATGCTAGGTTGAAGTTACGTTGAAGTTACGTTGAAGTTAGGTTGATATAATGTTAGGTTGAAGTTACGTTGAAGTTACGTTGATATTACGTTGGTATAATGTTAGGTTGAAGTTAGGTTGAAGTTACGTTGATATTAAGTTGGTATAATGTTAGGTTGAAGTTAGGTTGAAGTTACGTTGATATTACGTTGGTATAATGTTTTCATGATTATTAGTGAGGACCTAGTATATGAAGATAGGTTGAAAAGTGGTGAAGTGGTCCTTTAAGCACATTCTGTTTGAAAATTACTCAGAAATACCTTTTTGTTACTTGAATTCATGATTTATTTCGATATTTACCGTTACAACATTACAAGAATCATATCTTTTTTTCTTTTAACATGATCGAATGCCTATCCTTCAAGTAAGTCTCTAAAAAGCAGAAGAAGACAATAGCCTACCTGCTATTCACTAGTCAGTCAGTTCTGTGCTCCAGTGTCGTGTTTGATATTAGTATGCTATGGATTCGAGGGTTCTACTTAAGCATTATTATTATTATTATTATTTAGTTTTACTTTGGAAACTATGCCAACTTGCCAAGCAAAGCCCAAGAGCCACGTGTAGTCCGCAGAATAAGATCAGCTACGTTGAAGTTACGTTGATATTACGTTGATATAATGTTAGGTTGAAGTTAGGTTGATATTACGTTGATATAATGTTAGGTTGAAGTTACGTTGAAGTTACGTTGAAGTTAGGTTGATATAATGTTAGGTTGAAGTTAGGTTGAAGTTACGTTGAAGTTACGTTGATATAATGTTAGGTTGAAGTTAAGTTGAAGTTAGGTTGATATAATGTTAGGTTGAAGTTACGTTGAAGTTACGTTGAAGTTAGGTTGATATAATGTTAGGTTGAAGTTACGCTGAAGTTACGTTGAAGTTAGGTTGATATAATGTTAGGTTGAAGTTACGTTGAAGTTACGTTGATATTACGTTGGTATAATGTTAGGTTGAAGTTAGGTTGAAGTTACGTTGATATTAAGTTGGTATAATTTTAGGTTGAAGTTAGGTTGAAGTTACGTTGATATTACGTTGGTATAATGTTTTCATTATTATTAGTGAGGACCTAGTATATGAAGATAGGTTGAAAAGTGGTCCTTTAAGCACATTCTGTTTGAAAATTACTCAGAAATACCTTTTTGTTACTTGAATTCATGATTTATTTCGATATTTACCGTTACAACATTACAAGAATCATATCTTTTTTTCTTTTAACATGATCGAATGCCTATCCTTCAAGTAAGTCTCTAAAAAGCAGAAGAAGACATCTTATCACTCCTTCACTGGCCTCTCTGCACTGGCTCCCAGTTAAATACAATAGCATTTTAAATTCTCCTCCTCACCTACAAAGCTCAGGCACCACTGTGTCTTGAAGAACTCATCAATTAAGCCTTATAAACCTGATAGAACACGTTGAAGTTACGTTGATATGAAGTTAGGTTGAAGTTACGTTGATATTACGTTGGGTTAATGTTAGGTTGAAGTTACGTTGATATTACGTTGGTATAATGTTAGGTTGAAGTTACGTTGATATTACGTTGGTTTAATGTTAGGTTGAAGTTACTGTAGGTTGAAGTTACGTTGATATTACGTTGGTATAATGTTAGGTTGAAGTTACGTTGAAGTTAGGTTGATATAATGTTAGGTTGAAGTTACGTTGAAGTTACGTTGAAGTTAGGTTGATATAATGTTAGGTTGAAGTTACGTTGAAGTTACGTTGAAGTTAGGTTGATATAATGTTAGGTTGAAGTTACGTTGAAGTTAGGTTGATATAATGCTAGGTTGAAGTTACGTTGAAGTTAGGTTGATATTAAAGTTCTCAAACTCTGCCCGAACTCGACCAGGCCCGACCAAGCCCGACCCGACCCGACGTTTTAGGGCCGGGCCGGGCCCAAATAATATGCTAATTAGTCGGGCCGGGCCGAGCCTCGGGCTCTGTGATTTTCCGCAATTTTGTTCTTTTTTTTTTTTTTTTTTTAAGTGTTATTATAATAAAAATAGCAATTCTGTTATTTGTGTAATGTGATTGTGTATACGTGTATGCATTTATTATGAAGAGGGCTGCGCTAGGCGATTCACTTGTGACAGGAGGAGGACTGGACGGGGTCGCATCGCACTGGCATTTCAGACTCGGAGGCCTCGTACACACATGTCAAACCACGTGACTTCCATTAGAAAAGCATTGAGAATAAGGCGGCCATGAAACACAGACAGAACAGATCATGTCAGTCCAGCATGTGTGTACGAGGCCAGAGCAGCATTGCAGCCTGCCCCGCGCGCAGGCAGTAGACTAGAGAACAGTGAACGGTGAGAGACTTGCGTGCCTTGCTACCGCTGGTTTCCCTCTGGTTTGCGCACCAAACGAGCTACTAACCACCAGTTAACTTGCCAAGTTGCCATATGCTTAAATATTTTATCAAATCAATCGGATTATCACAGCTGAAGAAGCGTCAGGTTTTCGTCATGTTGCACTGAGAGTCTCTCGTTAACCCAGCTGGCTGCGATGAATAAAACCTAATTATTAATCAACGTCACCAAACGATCCATGATGGTGATATATAACTTATAGCTACACGTAAAGCAACTTCACTTCAGAGGAAACTAAGGGAGGGAGCTGCAGCAGCTATTCATGTTTACTCACCAGTCACCACCACCACTGTATGGAATCCATTAGAATGATTGGAAATGGAAGTTATGGAACATTAATAGCCTATTCTAACGTGAGTTACATACATCCTTTATTTCGATAAATCCGCTGATCTCCGTTCTCACTTTCACACTGAAACACGGCGCCGCTGCGCTGCCATTTAGTGCTGCTTTTTTTTCTCTCTTTTTTTTCTTTCGGGCTTTTGTTGGGCTTCGGGCTTAACATTATGGCAATTTTTAGGGTAGGGCCGAGCCTCGGGCCCACCCAGTTAGGGTAGGGTCGGGCCGGGCCATAATCTTTGGGCCCGTTGAGAACTTTAGTTGATATAATGTTAGGTTGAAGTTATGTTGAAGTTACATTGATATTACGTTGGTATAATGTTAGGTTGAAGTTAGGTTGAAGTTACGTTGATATTAAGTTGGTATAATGTTAGGTTGAAGTTAGGTTGAAGTTACGTTGATATTACGTTGGTATAATGTTTTCATGATTATTAGTGAGGACCTAGTATATGAAGATAGGTTGAAAAGTGGTGAAGTGGTCCTTAAGCACATTCTGTTTGAAAATTACTCAGAAATACCTTTTTGTTACTTGAATTCATGATTTATTTCGATATTTACCGTTACAACATTACAAGAATCATATATTTTTTTCTTTTAACATGATCGAATGCCTATCCTTCAAGTAAGTCTCTAAAAAGCAGAAGAAGACAATAGCCTACCTGCTATTCACTAGTCAGTCAGTTCTGTGCTCCAGTGTCGTGTTTGATATTAGTATGCTATGGATTCGAGGGTTCTACTTAAGCATTATTATTATTATTATTATTATTTAGTTTTACTTTGGAAACTATGCCAACTTGCCAAGCAAAGCCCAAGAGCCACGTGTAGTCCGCAGAATAAGATCAGCTACGTTGAAGTTACGTTGATATTACGTTGATATAATGTTAGGTTGAAGTTAGGTTGATATTACGTTGATATAATGTTAGGTTGAAGTTACGTTGAAGTTACGTTGAAGTTAGGTTGATATAATGTTAGGTTGAAGTTACGTTGAAGTTACGTTGAAGTTAGGTTGATATAATGTTAGGTTGAAGTTACGTTGAAGTTACGTTGATATTACGTTGGTATAATGTTAGGTTGAAGTTAGGTTGAAGTTACGTTGATATTAAGTTGGTATAATGTTAGGTTGAAGTTAGGTTGAAGTTACGTTGATATTACGTTGGTATAATGTTTTCATTATTAGTGAGGACCTAGTATATGAAGATAGGTTGAAAAGTGGTGAAGTGGTCCTTTAAGCACATTCTGTTTGAAAATTACTCAGAAATACCTTTTTGTTACTTGAATTCATGATTTATTTCGATATTTACCGTTACAACATTACAAGAATCATATCTTTTTTTCTTTTAACATGATCGAATGCCTATCCTTCAAGTAAGTCTCTAAAAAGCAGAAGAAGACATCTTATCACTCCTTCACTGGCCTCTCTGCACTGGCTCCCAGTTAAATACAATAGCATTTTAAATTCTCCTCCTCATCTACAAAGCTCAGGCACCACTGTGTCTTGAAGAACTCATCAATTAAGCCTTATAAACCTGATAGAACACGTTGAAGTTACGTTGATATGAAGTTAGGTTGAAGTTAGGTTGATATTACGTTGGGTTAATGTTAGGTTGAAATTACGTTGGTATAATGTTAGGTTGAAGTTACGTTGATATTACGTTGGTTTAATGTTAGGTTGAAGTTACTGTAGGTTGAAGTTACGTTGATATTACGTTGGTATAATGTTAGGTTGAAGTTACGTTGAAGTTAGGTTGATATAATGTTAGGTTGAAGTTACGTTGAAGTTAGGTTGATATAATGTTACGTTGAAGTTACGTTGAAGTTAGGTTGATATAATGTTAGGTTGAAGTTACGTTGAAGTTAGGTTGATATAATGCTAGGTTGAAGTTACGTTGAAGTTACGTTGAAGTTAGGTTGATATAATGTTAGGTTGAAGTTACGTTGAAGTTACATTGATATTACGTTGGTATAATGTTAGGTTGAAGTTAGGTTGAAGTTACGTTGATATTAAGTTGGTATAATGTTAGGTTGAAGTTAGGTTGAAGTTACGTTGATATTACGTTGGTATAATGTTTTCTTGATTATTAGTGAGGACCTAGTATATGAAGATAGGTTGAAAAGTGGTGAAGTGGTCCTTTAAGCACATTCTGTTTGAAAATTACTCAGAAATACCTTTTTGTTACTTGAATTCATGATTTATTTCGATATTTACCGTTACAACATTACAAGAATCATATCTTTTTTTCTTTTAACATGATCGAATGCCTATCCTTCAAGTAAGTCTCTAAAAAGCAGAAGAAGACAATAGCCTACCTGCTATTCACTAGTCAGTCAGTTCTGTGCTCCAGTGTCGTGTTTGATATTAGTATGCTATGGATTCGAGGGTTCTACTTAAGCATTATTATTATTATTATTATTATTATTTAGTTTTACTTTGGAAACTATGCCAACTTGCCAAGCAAAGCCCAAGAGCCACGTGTAGTCCGCAGAATAAGATCAGCTACGTTGAAGTTACGTTGATATTACGTTGATATAATGTTAGGTTGAAGTTAGGTTGATATTACGTTGATATAATGTTAGGTTGAAGTTACGTTGAAGTTACGTTGAAGTTAGGTTGATATAATGTTAGGTTGAAGTTATGTTGAAGTTACGTTGAAGTTAGGTTAATATAATGTTAGGTTGAAGTTACGTTGAAGTTACGTTGATATTACGTTGGTATAATGTTAGGTTGAAGTTAGGTTGAAGTTATGTTGATATTAAGTTGGTATAATGTTAGGTTGAAGTTAGGTTGAAGTTATGTTGATATTACGTTGGTATAATGTTTTCATTATTATTAGTGAGGACCTAGTATATGAAGATAGGTTGAAAAGTGGTGAAGTGGTCCTTTAAGCACATTCTGTTTGAAAATTACTCAGAAATACCTTTTTGTTACTTGAATTCATGATTTATTTCGATATTTACCGTTACAACATTACAAGAATCATATCTTTTTTTCTTTTAACTGTTAGGTTGAAGTTACGTTGAAGTTACGTTGAAGTTAGGTTGATATAATGTTAGGTTGAAGTTACGTTGAAGTTACGTTGAAGTTAGGTTGATATAAGGTTAGGTTGAAGTTACGTTGAAGTTAGGTTGATATAATGTTAGGTTGAAGTTACGTTGAAGTTACGTTGAAGTTAGGTTGATATAATGTTAGGTTGAAGTTACGTTGAAGTTACGTTGAAGTTAGGTTGATATAATGTTAGGTTGAAGTTACGTTGAAGTTAGGTTGATATAATGCTAGGTTGAAGTTACGTTGAAGTTACGTTGAAGTTAGGTTGATATAATGTTAGGTTGAAGTTACGTTGAAGTTACGTTGATATTACGTTGGTATAATGTTAGGTTGAAGTTAGGTTGAAGTTACGTTGATATTAAGTTGGTATAATGTTAGGTTGAAGTTAGGTTGAAGTTACGTTGATATTATGTTGGTATAATGTTTTCATGATTATTAGTGAGGACCTAGTATATGAAGATAGGTTGAAAAGTGGTGAAGTGGTCCTTTAAACACATTCTGTTTGAAAATTACTCAGAAATACCTTTTTGTTACTTGAATTCATGATTTATTTCGATATTTACCGTTACAACATTACAAGAATCATATAATTTTTTCTTTTAACATGATCGAATGCCTATAATTCAAGTAAGTCTCTAAAAAGCAGAAGAAGACAATAGCCTACCTGCTATTCACTAGTCAGTCAGTTCGGTGCTCCAGTGTCGTGTTTGATATTAGTATGCTATGGATTCGAGGGTTCTACTTAAGCATTATTATTATTATTATTATTTAGTTTTACTTTGGAAACTATGCCAACTTGCCAAGCAAAGCCCAAGAGCCACGTGTAGTCCGCAGAATAAGATCAGCTACGTTGAAGTTACGTTGATATTACGTTGATATAATGTTAGGTTGAAGTTAGGTTGATATTACGTTGATATAATGTTAGGTTGAAGTTACGTTGAAGTTACGTTGAAGTTAGGTTGATATAATGTTAGGTTGAAGTTACGTTGAAGTTACGTTGAAGTTAGGTTGATATAATGTTAGGTTGAAGTTACGTTGAAGTTAGGTTGATATAATGTTAGGTTGAAGTTACGTTGAAGTTACGTTGAAGTTAGGTTGATATAATGTTAGGTTGAAGTTACGTTGAAGTTACGTTGAAGTTAGGTTGATATAATGTTAGGTTGAAGTTACGTTGAAGTTACGTTGATATTACGTTGGTATAATGTTAGGTTGAAGTTAGGTTGAAGTTACGTTGATATTAAGTTGGTATAATGTTAGGTTGAAGTTAGGTTGAAGTTACGTTGATATTACGTTGGTATAATGTTTTCATTATTATTAGTGAGGACCTAGTATATGAAGATAGGTTGAAAAGTGGTGAAGTGGTCCTTTAAGCACATTCTGTTTGAAAATTACTCAGAAAACCTTTTTGTTACTTGAATTCATGATTTATTTCGATATTTAGCGTTACAACATTACAAGAATCATATCTTTTTTTCTTTTAACATGATCGAATGCCTATCCTTCAAGTAAGTCTCTAAAAAGCAGAAGAAGACATCTTATCACTCCTTCACTGGCCTCTCTGCACTGGCTCCCAGTTAAATACAATAGCATTTTAAATTCTCCTCCTCACCTACAAAGCTCAGGCACCACTGTGTCTTGAAGAACTCATCAATTAAGCCTTATAAACCCGATAGAACACGTTGAAGTTACGTTGATATGAAGTTAGGTTGAAGTTACGTTGATATTACGTTGGGTTAATGTTAGGTTGAAGTTAGGTTGAAGTTACGTTGATATTACGTTGGTATAATGTTAGGTTGAAGTTACGTTGATATTACGTTGGTTTAATGTTAGGTTGAAGTTACTGTAGGT
Organism: Protomyctophum parallelum; assembly: GCF_964188405.1. NCBI lineage: Eukaryota > Metazoa > Chordata > Actinopteri > Myctophiformes > Myctophidae > Protomyctophum > Protomyctophum parallelum. Next base: position 7,847,521 of record NC_139701.1, on the reverse strand, counting down.
TGAAGTTACGTTGATATTACGTTGGTATAATGTTAGGTTGAAGTTACGTTGAAGTTAGGTTGATATAATGTTAGGTTGAAGTTACGTTGAAGTTAGGTTGATATAATGTTAGGTTGAAGTTACGTTGAAGTTAGGTTGATATAATGTTAGGTTGAAGTTACGTTGAAGTTACGTTGAAGTTAGGTTGATATAATGCTAGGTTGAAGTTACGTTGAAGTTAGGTTGATATAATGTTAGGTTGAAGTTACGTTGAAGTTACGTTGATATTACGTTGGTATAATGTTAGGTTGAAGTTAGGTTGATATTACGTTGGGTTAATGTTAGGTTGAAATTACGTTGGTATAATGTTAGGTTGAAGTTACGTTGATATTACGTTGGTTTAATGTTAGGTTGAAGTTACTGTAGGTTGAAGTTACGTTGATATTACGTTGGTATAATGTTAGGTTGAAGTTACGTTGAAGTTAGGTTGATATAATGTTAGGTTGAAGTTACGTTGAAGTTAGGTTGATATAATGTTACGTTGAAGTTACGTTGAAGTTAGGTTGATATAATGTTAGGTTGAAGTTACGTTGAAGTTAGGTTGATATAATGCTAGGTTGAAGTTACGTTGAAGTTACGTTGAAGTTAGGTTGATATAATGTTAGGTTGAAGTTACGTTGAAGTTACATTGATATTACGTTGGTATAATGTTAGGTTGAAGTTAGGTTGAAGTTACGTTGATATTAAGTTGGTATAATGTTAGGTTGAAGTTAGGTTGAAGTTACGTTGATATTACGTTGGTATAATGTTTTCTTGATTATTAGTGAGGACCTAGTATATGAAGATAGGTTGAAAAGTGGTGAAGTGGTCCTTTAACAGTTTGACTGTTTTTTACGATTAACCCGCATTTTAATCAACCCCCCTTCACTGCCGAGATTGTTGTATTACCTTTAGAGCATACGCTGAATTATTTGGGCTTTTAATCCGCGAAAATCCATCAAAAAAAGCTCCCGTGGTTTGTTATGATCTGTGTGTAGCATCCACCATCTTGGTGCACGCGGAAGACGCACACAAGATTGGTTTCAATGAGGCGTTGCATCCAATGCATTTCCATTGGCCTCAATTTCCCAGAAGCCCTAGCAGCCCACAGCATGTGACGATTTCCGTTTTCGTCATCACAGCGAAGGCATCCAGTCTCATACTCTGCGACGAAGACGGATTTTCTTTTGATTCATTACATTACGGCGGATTAAACACATAAAACAAAAGGCGGGTATGTCCGATACGGCAGCGACATTAACCTGGAGTAATCCATTCAAGGCACGGAAACTGTTAAGCACATTCTGTTTGAAAATTACTCAGAAATACCTTTTTGTTACTTGAATTCATGATTTATTTCGATATTTACCGTTACAACATTACAAGAATCATATCTTTTTTTCTTTTAACATGATCGAATGCCTATCCTTCAAGTAAGTCTCTAAAAAGCAGAAGAAGACAATAGCCTACCTGCTATTCACTAGTCAGTCAGTTCTGTGCTCCAGTGTCGTGTTTGATATTAGTATGCTATGGATTCGAGGGTTCTACTTAAGCATTATTATTATTATTATTATTATTATTTAGTTTTACTTTGGAAACTATGCCAACTTGCCAAGCAAAGCCCAAGAGCCACGTGTAGTCCGCAGAATAAGATCAGCTACGTTGAAGTTACGTTGATATTACGTTGATATAATGTTAGGTTGAAGTTAGGTTGATATTACGTTGATATAATGTTAGGTTGAAGTTACGTTGAAGTTACGTTGAAGTTAGGTTGATATAATGTTAGGTTGAAGTTATGTTGAAGTTACGTTGAAGTTAGGTTAATATAATGTTAGGTTGAAGTTACGTTGAAGTTACGTTGATATTACGTTGGTATAATGTTAGGTTGAAGTTAGGTTGAAGTTATGTTGATATTAAGTTGGTATAATGTTAGGTTGAAGTTAGGTTGAAGTTACGTTGATATTACGTTGGTATAATGTTTTCATTATTATTAGTGAGGACCTAGTATATGAAGATAGGTTGAAAAGTGGTGAAGTGGTCCTTTAAGCACATTCTGTTTGAAAATTACTCAGAAATACCTTTTTGTTACTTGAATTCATGATTTATTTCGATATTTACCGTTACAACATTACAAGAATCATATCTTTTTTTCTTTTAACTGTTAGGTTGAAGTTACGTTGAAGTTACGTTGAAGTTAGGTTGATATAATGTTAGGTTGAAGTTACGTTGAAGTTACGTTGAAGTTAGGTTGATATAAGGTTAGGTTGAAGTTACGTTGAAGTTAGGTTGATATAATGTTAGGTTGAAGTTACGTTGAAGTTACGTTGAAGTTAGGTTGATATAATGTTAGGTTGAAGTTACGTTGAAGTTACGTTGAAGTTAGGTTGATATAATGTTAGGTTGAAGTTACGTTGAAGTTAGGTTGATATAATGCTAGGTTGAAGTTACGTTGAAGTTACGTTGAAGTTAGGTTGATATAATGTTAGGTTGAAGTTACGTTGAAGTTACGTTGATATTACGTTGGTATAATGTTAGGTTGAAGTTAGGTTGAAGTTACGTTGATATTAAGTTGGTATAATGTTAGGTTGAAGTTAGGTTGAAGTTACGTTGATATTATGTTGGTATAATGTTTTCATGATTATTAGTGAGGACCTAGTATATGAAGATAGGTTGAAAAGTGGTGAAGTGGTCCTTTAAACACATTCTGTTTGAAAATTACTCAGAAATACCTTTTTGTTACTTGAATTCATGATTTATTTCGATATTTACCGTTACAACATTACAAGAATCATATAATTTTTTCTTTTAACATGATCGAATGCCTATAATTCAAGTAAGTCTCTAAAAAGCAGAAGAAGACAATAGCCTACCTGCTATTCACTAGTCAGTCAGTTCGGTGCTCCAGTGTCGTGTTTGATATTAGTATGCTATGGATTCGAGGGTTCTACTTAAGCATTATTATTATTATTATTATTTAGTTTTACTTTGGAAACTATGCCAACTTGCCAAGCAAAGCCCAAGAGCCACGTGTAGTCCGCAGAATAAGATCAGCTACGTTGAAGTTACGTTGATATTACGTTGATATAATGTTAGGTTGAAGTTAGGTTGATATTACGTTGATATAATGTTAGGTTGAAGTTACGTTGAAGTTACGTTGAAGTTAGGTTGATATAATGTTAGGTTGAAGTTACGTTGAAGTTACGTTGAAGTTAGGTTGATATAATGTTAGGTTGAAGTTACGTTGAAGTTAGGTTGATATAATGTTAGGTTGAAGTTACGTTGAAGTTACGTTGAAGTTAGGTTGATATAATGTTAGGTTGAAGTTACGTTGAAGTTACGTTGAAGTTAGGTTGATATAATGTTAGGTTGAAGTTACGTTGAAGTTACGTTGATATTACGTTGGTATAATGTTAGGTTGAAGTTAGGTTGAAGTTACGTTGATATTAAGTTGGTATAATGTTAGGTTGAAGTTAGGTTGAAGTTACGTTGATATTACGTTGGTATAATGTTTTCATTATTATTAGTGAGGACCTAGTATATGAAGATAGGTTGAAAAGTGGTGAAGTGGTCCTTTAAACACATTCTGTTTGAAAATTACTCAGAAATACCTTTTTGTTACTTGAATTCATGATTTATTTCGATATTTACCGTTACAACATTACAAGAATCATATAATTTTTTCTTTTAACATGATCGAATGCCTATAATTCAAGTAAGTCTCTAAAAAGCAGAAGAAGACAATAGCCTACCTGCTATTCACTAGTCAGTCAGTTCGGTGCTCCAGTGTCGTGTTTGATATTAGTATGCTATGGATTCGAGGGTTCTACTTAAGCATTATTATTATTATTATTATTTAGTTTTACTTTGGAAACTATGCCAACTTGCCAAGCAAAGCCCAAGAGCCACGTGTAGTCCGCAGAATAAGATCAGCTACGTTGAAGTTACGTTGATATTACGTTGATATAATGTTAGGTTGAAGTTAGGTTGATATTACGTTGATATAATGTTAGGTTGAAGTTACGTTGAAGTTACGTTGAAGTTAGGTTGATATAATGTTAGGTTGAAGTTACGTTGAAGTTACGTTGAAGTTAGGTTGATATAATGTTAGGTTGAAGTTACGTTGAAGTTAGGTTGATATAATGTTAGGTTGAAGTTACGTTGAAGTTACGTTGATATTACGTTGGTATAATGTTAGGTTGAAGTTAGGTTGAAGTTACGTTGATATAATGTTAGGTTGAAGTTATTTTGAAGTTACGTTGATATTACGTTGGTATAATGTTTTCATGATTATTAGTGAGGACCTAGTATATGAAGATAGGTTGAAAAGTGGTGAAGTGGTCCTTTAAGCACATTCTGTTTGAAAATTACTCAGAAATACCTTTTTGTTACTTGAATTCATGATTTATTTCGATATTTACCGTTACAACATTACAAGAATCATATCTTTTTTTCTTTTAACATGATCGAATGCCTATCCTTCAAGTAAGTCTCTAAAAAGCAGAAGAAGACAATAGCCTACCTGCTATTCACTAGTCAGTCAGTTCTGTGCTCCAGTGTCGTGTTTGATATTAGTATGCTATGGATTCGAGGGTTCTACTTAAGCATTATTATTATTATTATTATTTAGTTTTACTTTGGAAACTATGCCAACTTGCCAAGCAAAGCCCAAGAGCCACGTGTAGTCCGCAGAATAAGATCAGCTACGTTGAAGTTACGTTGATATTACGTTGATATAATGTTAGGTTGAAGTTAGGTTGATATTACGTTGATATAATGTTAGGTTGAAGTTACGTTGAAGTTACGTTGAAGTTAGGTTGATATAATGTTAGGTTGAAGTTACGTTGAAGTTACGTTGATATTACGTTGGTATAATGTTAGGTTGAAGTTAGGTTGAAGTTACGTTGATATTAAGTTGGTATAATGTTAGGTTGAAGTTAGGTTGAAGTTACGTTGATATTACGTTGGTATAATGTTTTCATTATTATTAGTGAGGACCTAGTATATGAAGATAGGTTGAAAAGTGGTGAAGTGGTCCTTTAAGCACATTCTGTTTGAAAATTACTCAGAAAACCTTTTTGTTACTTGAATTCATGATTTATTTCGATATTTACCGTTACAACATTACAAGAATCATATCTTTTTTTCTTTTAACATGATCGAATGCCTATCCTTCAAGTAAGTCTCTAAAAAGCAGAAGAAGACATCTTATCACTCCTTCACTGGCCTCTCTGCACTGGCTCCCAGTTAAATACAATAGCATTTTAAATTCTCCTCCTCACCTACAAAGCTCAGGCACCACTGTGTCTTGAAGAACTCATCAATTAAGCCTTATAAACCCGATAGAACACGTTGAAGTTACGTTGATATGAAGTTAAGTTGAAGTTACGTTGATATTACGTTGGGTTAATGTTAGGTTGAAGTTAGGTTGAAGTTACGTTGATATTACGTTGGTATAATGTTAGGTTGAAGTTACGTTGATATTACGTTGGTTTAATGTTAGGTTGAAGTTACTGTAGGTTGAAGTTACGTTGATATTACGTTGGTATAATGTTAGGTTGAAGTTACGTTGAAGTTAGGTTGATATAATGTTAGGTTGAAGTTACGTTGAAGTTAGGTTGATATAATGTTAGGTTGAAGTTACGTTGAAGTTAGGTTGATATAATGTTAGGTTGAAGTTACGTTGAAGTTACGTTGAAGTTAGGTTGATATAATGCTAGGTTGAAGTTACGTTGAAGTTAGGTTGATATAATGTTAGGTTGAAGTTACGTTGAAGTTACGTTGATATTACGTTGGTATAATGTTAGGTTGAAGTTAGGTTGAAGTTACGTTGATATAATGTTAGGTTGAAGTTAGGTTGAAGTTACGTTGATATTACGTTGGTATAATGTTTTCATGATTATTAGTGAGGACCTAGTATATGAAGATAGGTTGAAAAGTGGTGAAGTGGTCCTTTAAGCACATTCTGTTTGAAAATTACTCAGAAATACCTTTTTGTTACTTGAATTCATGATTTATTTCGATATTTACCGTTACAACATTACAAGAATCATATATTTTTTTCTTTTAACATGATCGAATGCCTATCCTTCAAGTAAGTCTCTAAAAAGCAGAAGAAGACAATAGCCTACCTGCTATTCACTAGTCAGTCAGTTCTGTGCTCCAGTGTCGTGTTTGATATTAGTATGCTATGGATTCGAGGGTTCTACTTAAGCATTATTATTATTATTATTATTTAGTTTTACTTTGGAAACTATGCCAACTTGCCAAGCAAAGCCCAAGAGCCACGTGTAGTCCGCAGAATAAGATCAGCTACGTTGAAGTTACGTTGATATTACGTTGATATAATGTTAGGTTGAAGTTAGGTTGATATTACGTTGATATAATGTTAGGTTGAAGTTACGTTGAAGTTACGTTGAAGTTAGGTTGATATAATGTTAGGTTGAAGTTACGTTGAAGTTACGTTGAAGTTAGGTTGATATAATGTTAGGTTGAAGTTACGTTGAAGTTAGGTTGATATAATGTTAGGTTGAAGTTACGTTGAAGTTAGGTTGATATAATGTTAGGTTGAAGTTACGTTGAAGTTAGGTTGATATAATGTTAGGTTGAAGTTACGTTGAAGTTACGTTGATATTACGTTGGTATAATGTTAGGTTGAAGTTAGGTTGGAGTTACGTTGATATTACGTTGGTATAATGTTTTCATTATTATTAGTGAGGACCTAGTATATGAAGATAGGTTGAAAAGTGGTGAAGTGGTCCTTTAAGCACATTCTGTTTGAAAATTACTCAGAAATACCTTTTTGTTACTTGAATTCATGATTTATTTCGATATTTACCGTTACAACATTACAAGAATCATATATTTTTTTCTTTTAACATGATCGAATGCCTATCCTTCAAGTAAGTCTCTAAAAAGCAGAAGAAGACATCTTATCACTCCTTCACTGGCCTCTCTGCACTGGCTCCCAGTTAAATACAATAGCATTTTAAATTCTCCTCCTCACCTACAAAGCTCAGGCACCACTGTGTCTTGAAGAACTCATCAATTAAGCCTTATAAACCCGATATAACACGTTTAAGTTACGTTGATATGAAGTTAGGTTGAAGTTACGTTGATATTACGTTGGGTTAATGTTAGGTTGAAGTTAGGTTGAAGTTACGTTGATATTACGTTGGTATAATGTTAGGTTGAAGTTACGTTGATATTACGTTGGTTTAATGTTAGGTTGAAGTTACTGTAGGTTGAAGTTACGTTGATATTACGTTGGTATAATGTTAGGTTGAAGTTACTGTAGGTTGAAGTTACGTTGATATTACGTTGGTATAATGTTAGGTTGAAGTTACGTTGATATTACGTTGGTAAAATGTTAGGTTGAAGTTAGGTTGAAGTTACGTTGATATTACGTTGGTATAATGTTAGGTTGAAGTTACGTTGAAGTTAGGTTGATATAATGTTAGGTTGAAGTTACGTTTAAGTTAGGTTGATATAATGTTAGGTTGAAGTTACGTTGAAGTTACGTTGAAGTTAGGTTGATATAATGTTAGGTTGAAGTTACGTTGAAGTTACGTTGAAGTTAGGTTGATATAATGCTAGGTTGAAGTTACGTTGAAGTTACGTTGAAGTTAGGTTGATATAATGTTAGGTTGAAGTTACGTTGAAGTTACGTTGATATTACGTTGGTATAATGTTAGGTTGAAGTTAGGTTGAAGTTACGTTGATATTAAGTTGGTATAATGTTAGGTTGAAGTTAGGTTGAAGTTACGTTGATATTACGTTGGTATAATGTTTTCATGATTATTAGTGAGGACCTAATATATGAAGATAGGTTGAAAAGTGGTGAAGTGGTCCTTTAAGCACATTCTGTTTGAAAATTACTCAGAAATACCTTTTTGTTACTTGAATTCATGATTTATTTCGATATTTACCGTTACAACATTACAAGAATCATATATTTTTTTCTTTTAACATGATCGAATGCCTATCCTTCAAGTAAGTCTCTAAAAAGCAGAAGAAGACATCTTATCACTCCTTCACTGGCCTCTCTGCACTGGCTCCCAGTTAAATACAATAGCATTTTAAATTCTCCTCCTCACCTACAAAGCCCCGGCACCACTGTGTCTTGAAGAACTCATCAATTAAGCCTTATAAACCCGATAGAACACGTTGAAGTTACGTTGATATGAAGTTAGGTTGAAGTTACGTTGATATTACGTTGGGTTAATGTTAGGTTGAAGTTAGGTTGAAGTTATGTTGATATTACGTTGGTATAATGTTAGGTTGAAGTTACGTTGATATTACGTTGGTTTAATGTTAGGTTGAAGTTACTGTAGGTTGAAGTTACGTTGATATTACGTTGGTATAATGTTAGGTTGAAGTTACTGTAGGTTGAAGTTACGTTGATATTACGTTGGTATAATGTTAGGTTGAAGTTACGTTGATATTACGTTGGTAAAATGTTAGGTTGAAGTTAGGTTGAAGTTGATATTACATTGGTATAATGTTAGGCTGAAGTTAGGTTGATATTACGTTGGTATAATGTTAGGTTGAAGTTAGGTTGATATTATGTTGGTATAATGTTAGGTTGAAGTTACGTTGATATTACGTTGGTATAATGTTAGGCTGAAGTTACGTTGATATTACGTTGGTATAATGTTAGGTTGAAGTTACTGTAGGTTGAAGTTACGTTGATATTACGTTGGTATAATGTTAGGCTGAAGTTACGTTGATATTACGCTGGTATAATGTTAGGTTGAAGTTACTGTAGGTTGAAGTTACGTTGATATTACGTTGGTATAATGTTAGGTTGAAGTTATGTTGATATTACGTTGGTATTGTAGGAATAGCAAGTAAGACGAATGCTACTTCTATCTTTGAGTCAGAATGTGCAGAACAGCACGTCTGTTTATTTCACTCTCTTCAATCATACTGACAACACAACACACACACCCCCACTTCCTTGTTTACCCCGAAACCCCCGCCCACTCTCTTAGGCTGAATTATGTCCCTAGAAAGTCACTACACAGGCCCCCCCAGAATTCACCATAGAACAGAAAAAGAAAGTCACAGTAAACGAAGAGGGGGGCGAATGGCCCGACCTCCACGGCTCCGCTGGACGGGCGCAGTAGCCGGCGTGTGGAGGAGTGGGGCGTGTGAGGGGGGCTGGGAGGCCAAGCCTGGCCTGTTGCGGGGAGGGGGGGGAGGGAAGGGGCGGGAGGGCGTCCCCGCCGCGGAGGCTGTGCCAGTCCAAGGGGCCGATCCAAATCCAGGTGGGCCGGCTTACTTTGGAAACTATGCCAACTTGCCAAGCAAAGCCCAAGAGCCACGTGTAGTCCGCAGAATAAGATCAGCTACGTTGAAGTTACGTTGATATTACGTTGATTTAATTTTAGGTTGAAGTTAGGTTGATATTACGTTGATATAATGTTAGGTTGAAGTTACGTTGAAGTTAGGTTGATATAATGTTAGGTTGAAGTTACGTTGAAGTTACGTTGAAGTTAGGTTGATATAATGTTAGGTTGAAGTTACGTTGAAGTTACGTTGAAGTTAGGTTGATATAATGTTAGGTTGAAGTTACGTTGAAGTTACATTGATATTACGTTGGTATAATGTTAGGTTGAAGTTACGTTGAAGTTACGTTGATATTAAGTAGGTATAATGTTAGGTTGAAGTTAGGTTGAAGTTACGTTGATATTACGTTGGTATAATGTTTTCATTATTATTAGTGAGGACCTAGTATATGAAGATAGGTTGAAAAGTGGTGAAGTGGTCCTTTAAGCACATTCTGTTTGAAAATTACTCAGAAATACCTTTTTGTTACTTGAATTCATGATTTATTTCGATATTTACCGTTACAACATTACAAGAATCATATCTTTTTTTCTTTTAACATGATCGAATGCCTATCCTTCAAGTAAGTCTCTAAAAAGCAGAAGAAGACATCTTATCACTCCTTCACTGGCCTCTCTGCACTGGCTCCCAGTTAAATACAATAGCATTTTTAATTCTCCTCCTCACCTACAAACCTCAGGCACCACTGTGTCTTGAAGAACTCATCAATTAAGCCTTATAAACCCGATAGAACACGTTGAAGTTACGTTGATATGAAGTTAGGTTGAAGTTACGTTGATATTACGTTGGGTTAATGTTAGGTTGAAGTTAGGTTGAAGTTATGTTGATATTACGTTGGTATAATGTTAGGTTGAAGTTACGTTGATATTACGTTGGTTTAATGTTAGGTTGAAGTTACTGTAGGTTGAAGTTACGTTGATATTACGTTGGTATAATGTTAGGTTGAAGTTACTGTAGGTTGAAGTTACGTTGATATTACGTTGGTATAATGTTAGGTTGAAGTTACGTTGATATTACGTTGGTAAAATGTTAGGTTGAAGTTAGGTTGAAGTTGATATTACATTGGTATAATGTTAGGCTGAAGTTAGGTTGATATTACGTTGGTATAATGTTAGGTTGAAGTTAGGTTGATATTATGTTGGTATAATGTTAGGTTGAAGTTACGTTGATATTAAGTTGGTATAATGTTAGGCTGAAGTTACGTTGATATTACGTTGGTATAATGTTAGGTTGAAGTTACTGTAGGTTGAAGTTACGTTGATATTACGTTGGTATAATGTTAGGCTGAAGTTACGTTGATATTACGCTGGTATAATGTTAGGTTGAAGTTACTGTAGGTTGAAGTTACGTTGATATTACGTTGGTATAATGTTAGGTTGAAGTTATGTTGATATTACGTTGGTATTGTAGGAATAGCAAGTAAGACGAATGCTACTTCTATCTTTGAGTCAGAATGTGCAGAACGGCACGTCTGTTTATTTCACTCTCTTCAATCATACTGACAACACAACACACACACCCCCACTTCCTTGTTTACCCCGAAACCCCCGCCCACTCTCTTAGGCTGAATTATGTCCCTAGAAAGTCACTACACAGGCCCCCCCAGAATTCACCATAGAACAGAAAAAGAAAGTCACAGTAAACGAAGAGGGGGGCGAATGGCCCGACCTCCACGGCTCCGCTGGACGGGCGCAGTAGCCGGCGTGTGGAGGAGTGGGGCGTGTGAGGGGGGCTGGGAGGCCAAGCCTGGCCTGTTGCGGGGAGGGGGGGGAGGGAAGGGGCGGGAGGGCGTCCCCGCCGCGGAGGCTGTGCCAGTCCAAGGGGCCGATCCAAATCCAGGTGGGCCGGCTTACTTTGGAAACTATGCCAACTTGCCAAGCAAAGCCCAAGAGCCACGTGTAGTCCGCAGAATAAGATCAGCTACGTTGAAGTTACGTTGATATTACGTTGATATAATTTTAGGTTGAAGTTAGGTTGATATTACGTTGATATAATGTTAGGTTGAAGTTACGTTGAAGTTAGGTTGATATAATGTTAGGTTGAAGTTACGTTGAAGTTACGTTGAAGTTAGGTTGATATAATGTTAGGTTGAAGTTACGTTGAAGTTACGTTGAAGTTAGGTTGATATAATGTTAGGTTGAAGTTACGTTGAAGTTACATTGATATTACGTTGGTATAATGTTAGGTTGAAGTTACGTTGAAGTTACGTTGATATTAAGTAGGTATAATGTTAGGTTGAAGTTAGGTTGAAGTTACGTTGATATTACGTTGGTATAATGTTTTCATTATTATTAGTGAGGACCTAGTATATGAAGATAGGTTGAAAAGTGGTGAAGTGGTCCTTTAAGCACATTCTGTTTGAAAATTACTCAGAAATACCTTTTTGTTACTTGAATTCATGATTTATTTCGATATTTACCGTTACAACATTACAAGAATCATATATTTTTTTCTTTTAACATGATCGAATGCCTATCCTTCAAGTAAGTCTCTAAAAAGCAGAAGAAGACATCTTATCACTCCTTCACTGGCCTCTCTGCACTGGCTCCCAGTTAAATACAATAGCATTTTTAATTCTCCTCCTCACCTACAAACCTCAGGCACCACTGTGTCTTGAAGAACTCATCAATTAAGCCTTATAAACCCGATAGAACACGTTGAAGTTACGTTGATATGAAGTTAGGTTGAAGTTACGTTGATATTACGTTGGGTTAATGTTAGGTTGAAGTTAGGTTGAAGTTACGTTGATATTACGTTGGTATAATGTTAGGTTGAAGTTACGTTGATATTACGTTGGTTTAATGTTAGGTTGAAGTTACTGTAGGTTGAAGTTACGTTGATATTACGTTGGTATAATGTTAGGTTGAAGTTACTGTAGGTTGAAGTTACGTTGATATTACGTTGGTATAATGTTAGGTTGAAGTTACGTTGATATTACGTTGGTAAAATGTTAGGTTGAAGTTACGTTGAAGTTACGTTGATATTACATTGGTATAATGTTAGGCTGAAGTTAGGTTGATATTACGTTGGTATAATGTTAGGTTGAAGTTAGGTTGATATTACGTTGGTATAATGTTAGGTTGAAGTTACGTTGATATTACGTTGGTATAATGTTAGGCTGAAGTTACTGTAGGTTGAAGTTACGTTGATATTATGTTGGTATGTTAGGTTGAAGTTACGTTGATATTACGTTGGTATAATGTTAGGTTGAAGTTACGTTGAAGTTACGTTGATATTACGTTGGTATAATGTTAGGTTGAAGTTAGGTTGAAGTTACGTTGATATTACGTTGGTATAATGTTAGGTTGAAGTTAGGTTGAAGTTAGGTTGATATTACGTTGGTATAATGTTAGGTTGAAGTTACTGTAGGTTGAAGTTACGTTGATATTACGTTGGTATAATGTTAGGTTGAAGTTATGTTGATATTACGTTGGTATTGTAGGAATAGCAAGTAAGACGAATGCTACTTCTATCTTTGAGTCAGAATGTGCAGAACGGCACGTCTGTTTATTTCACTCTCTTCAATCATACTGACAACACAACACACACACCCCCACTTCCTTGTTTACCCCGAAACCCCCGCCCACTCTCTTAGGCTGAATTATGTCCCTAGAAAGTCACTACACAGGCCCCCCCAGAATTCACCATAGAACAGAAAAAGAAAGTCACAGTAAACGAAGAGGGGGGCGAATGGCCCGACCTCCACGGCTCCGCTGGACGGGCGCAGTAGCCGGCGTGTGGAGGAGTGGGGCGTGTGAGGGGGGCTGGGAGGCCAAGCCTGGCCTGTTGCGGGGAGGGGGGGGAGGGAAGGGGCGGGAGGGCGTCCCCGCCTCGGAGGCTGTGCCAGTCCAAGGGGCCGATCCAAATCCAGGTGGGCCGGCTTACTTTGGAAACTATGCCAACTTGCCAAGCAAAGCCCAAGAGCCACGTGTAGTCCGCAGAATAAGATCAGCTACGTTGAAGTTACGTTGATATTACGTTGATATAATTTTAGGTTGAAGTTAGGTTGATATTACGTTGATATAATGTTAGGTTGAAGTTACGTTGAAGTTAGGTTGATATAATGTTAGGTTGAAGTTACGTTGAAGTTACGTTGAAGTTAGGTTGATATAATGTTAGGTTGAAGTTACGTTGAAGTTACGTTGAAGTTAGGTTGATATAATGTTAGGTTGAAGTTACGTTGAAGTTACATTGATATTACGTTGGTATAATGTTAGGTTGAAGTTACGTTGAAGTTACGTTGATATTAAGTAGGTATAATGTTAGGTTGAAGTTAGGTTGAAGTTACGTTGATATTACGTTGGTATAATGTTTTCATTATTATTAGTGAGGACCTAGTATATGAAGATAGGTTGAAAAGTGGTGAAGTGGTCCTTTAAGCACATTCTGTTTGAAAATTACTCAGAAATACCTTTTTGTTACTTGAATTCATGATTTATTTCGATATTTACCGTTACAACATTACAAGAATCATATCTTTTTTTCTTTTAACATGATCGAATGCCTATCCTTCAAGTAAGTCTCTAAAAAGCAGAAGAAGACATCTTATCACTCCTTCACTGGCCTCTCTGCACTGGCTCCCAGTTAAATACAATAGCATTTTTAATTCTCCTCCTCACCTACAAACCTCAGGCACCACTGTGTCTTGAAGAACTCATCAATTAAGCCTTATAAACCCGATAGAACACGTTGAAGTTACGTTGATATGAAGTTAGGTTGAAGTTACGTTGATATTACGTTGGGTTAATGTTAGGTTGAAGTTAGGTTGATATTATGTTGGTATAATGTTAGGTTGAAGTTAGGTTGAAGTTACGTTGATATTATGTTGGTATAATGTTAGGTTGAAGTTACGTTGATATTACGTTGGTTTAATGTTAGGTTGAAGTTACTGTAGGTTGAAGTTACGTTGATATTACGTTGGTATAATGTTAGGTTGAAGTTACTGTAGGTTGAAGTTACGTTGATATTACGTTGGTAAAATGTTAGGTTGAAGTTACGTTGAAGTTACGTTGATATTACATTGGTATAATGTTAGGCTGAAGTTAGGTTGATATTACGTTGGTATAATGTTAGGTTGAAGTTAGGTTGATATTACGTTGGTATAATGTTAGGTTGAAGTTACGTTGATATTACGTTGGTATAATGTTAGGCTGAAGTTACGTTGATATTACGTTGGTATAATGTTAGGCTGAAGTTACTGTAGGTTGAAGTTACGTTGATATTATGTTGGTATGTTAGGTTGAAGTTACGTTGATATTCCGTTGGTATAATGTTAGGCTGAAGTTACTGTAGGTTGAAGTTACGTTGATATTATGTTGGTATGTTAGGCTGAAGTTACGTTGATATTACGTTGGTATGTTAGGTTGAAGTTACTGTAGGTTGAAGTTACGTTGATATTACGTTGGTATAATGTTAGGTTGAAGTTACGTTGATATTACGTTGGTATAATGTTAGGCTGAAGTTACTGTAGGTTGAAGTTACGTTGATATTATGTTGGTATGTTAGGTTGAAGTTACGTTGATATTACGTTGGTATAATGTTAGGTTGAAGTTACGTTGAAGTTACGTTGATATTACGTTGGTATAATGTTAGGTTGAAGTTAGGTTGAAGTTACGTTGATATTACGTTGGTATAATGTTAGGTTGAAGTTAGGTTGAAGTTACGTTGATATTACGTTGGTACAAAGTTAGGTTGAAGTTACGTTGATATTACGTTGGTATAATGTTAGGTTGAAGTTAGGTTGAAGTTACGTTGATATTACGTTGGTATAATGTTAGGTTGAAGTTACGTTGATATTACGTTGGTATAAAGTTAGGTTGAAGTTACGTTGATATTACGTTGGTATAATGTTAGGTTGAAGTTACGTTGATATTACGTTGGTATAATGTTAGGTTGAAGTTACGTTGATATTACGTTGGTATAAAGTTACGTTGAAGTTACGTTGATATTACGTTGGTATAATGTTAGGTTGAAGTTACGGTCGGGTAAGTTACATATTAACAGGAACATTTCTCCAAGGGCATGACAACTGGTCAAAAAGACAGCTTCCCGGGTAGAATACATACATTGGAAGTCCTAGTCCTACCGCTATAGATACTTTCATCTTAGTTCTTCACCAGTCTCTTGTCCTTGTGAGATGAGAGGAAAGGATGAGATCATGAATGTATGCTAAGCTTTGTGAAAGAAATCTCCCTCTCTACTCCTGGTATCAATACAGCTTATCAGCATAAACCTTGCCCTTCTACAGAGACCATATTTAGAGGTCAGTCCCTCATATTGTATTGATCCACCTCTGCTTCATTACAGGCTGATTTGTACAAGTCACGCACTTGTGAGCTTGTAGATATGCTATTCTTTAGGATGCAACACCGGCCCACAACAGGTACAGGCTTTAGTTTAGAGACATAGTATTGGTCTGACTGCATGTCATTAGACCGACAACCTATACCTCAAACCCTTACCTAAAGCTAACCGCATAAGCATGGGAGCAGCGCATGTTCCACCGCATGTCCGTCGTTTCCACATGTCAGCCCCGTTGGTGTGTTTATTCTGCGTGTGCATCCCGCCCACAACCACATTTAAGTATAAATGAGCCGTAATACTTCAGGGTTGACTGCAACCCAACTATTCTTTGACGTCAGAAAGGAAAGTAAATAAATATCCATATTGTAACACAATGATTCTCTCAAATGCCATTCCCCTTCAGTGATGAACACAGCTGTAGTTCTCCCAGTTGAAGAGCATGAGAAGGTTTCTGTAACACCTAACCAGAGAGGAGCATGTACAACCAACACCTGGTCCTAACCAGAGAGGAACATGTACAACCAAAATAATGTTTCTGTAACACATGGTCCTAACCAGAGAGGAACATGTACAACCAACACCTGGTCCTAACCAGAGAGGAACTTGTACAACCAAAATAATGTTTCTCTAACACATGGTCCTAACCAGAGAGGAACATGTACAACCAACACCTGGTCCTAACCAGAGAGGAACATGTACAACCAACACCTGGTCCTAACCAGAGAGGAGCATGTACAACCAACACCTGGTCCTAACCAGAGAGGAACATGTACAACCAACACCTGGTCCTAACCAGAGAGGAACTTGTACAACCAACACATGGTCCTAACCAGAGAGGAACATGTACAACCAAAATAATGTTTCTGTAACACATGGTCCTAACCAGAGAGGAACATGTACAAACAACACCTGGTCCTAACCAGAGCGGAACATGTACAACCAACACCTGGTCCTAACCAGAGAGGAACATGTACAACCAACACCTGGTCCTAACCAGAGAGGAACATGTACAACCAACACCTGGTCCTAACCAGAGAGGAACATGTACAAACAACACCTGGTCCTAACCAGAGAGGAACATGTACAAACAACACCTGGTCCTAACCAGAGAGGAACATGTACAACCAACACCTGGTCCTAACCAGAGAGGAACATGTACAACCAACACCTGGTCCTAACCAGAGAGGAACATGTACAACCAACACCTGGTCCTAACCAGAGAGGAACATGTACAAACAACACCTGGTCCTAACCAGAGAGGAACATGTACAACCAACACATGGTCCTAACCAGAGCGGAACATGTACGTACAACCAACACCTGGTCCTAACCAGAGAGGAACTTGTACAACCAACACATGGTCCTAACCAGAGAGGAACATGTACAACCAAAATAATGTTTCTGTAACACATGGTCCTAACCAGAGAGGAACATGTACAAACAACACCTGGTCCTAACCAGAGCGGAACATGTACAACCAACACCTGGTCCTAACCAGAGAGGAACATGTACAACCAACACCTGGTCCTAACCAGAGAGGAACATGTACAACCAACACCTGGTCCTAACCAGAGAGGAACATGTACAAACAACACCTGGTCCTAACCAGAGAGGAACATGTACAACCAACACCTGGTCCTAACCAGAGAGGAACATGTACAAACAACACCTGGTCCTAACCAGAGAGGAACATGTACAACCAACACCTGGTCCTAACCAGAGAGGAACATGTACAACCAACACATGGTCCTAACCAGAGAGGAACATGTACAACCAACACCTGGTCCTAACCAGAGAGGAACTTGTACAACCAACACATGGTCCTAACCAGAGAGGAACATGTACAACCAAAATAATGTTTCTGTAACACATGGTCCTAACCAGAGAGGAACATGTACAAACAACACCTGGTCCTAACCAGAGCGGAACATGTACAACCAACACCTGGTCCTAACCAGAGAGGAACATGTACAACCAACACCTGGTCCTAACCAGAGAGGAACTTGTACAACCAAAATAATGTTTCTGTAACACATGGTCCTAACCAGAGAGGAACATGTACAACCAACACCTGGTCCTAACCAGAGAGGAACATGTACAACCAACACCTGGTCCTAACCAGAGAGGAACATGTACAACCAAAATAATGTTTCTGTAACACATGGTCCTAACCAGAGAGGAACATGTACAACCAACACCTGGTCCTAACCAGAGAGGAACATGTACAACCAACACCTGGTCCTAACCAGAGAGGAACATGTACAACCAACACCTGGTCCTAACCAGAGAGGAACATGTACAACCAAAATAATGTTTCTGTAACACATGGTCCTAACCAGAGAGGAACATGTACAAACAACACCTGGTCCTAACCAGAGCGGAACATGTACAACCAACACCTGGTCCTAACCAGAGAGGAACATGTACAAACAACACCTGGTCCTAACCAGAGAGGAACATGTACAACCAAAATAATGTTTCTGTAACACATGGTCCTAACCAGAGAGGAACATGTACAACCAACACCTGGTCCTAACCAGAGAGGAACATGTACAAACAACACCTGGTCCTAACCAGAGAGGAACATGTACAACCAACACCTGGTCCTAACCAGAGAGGAACATGTACGACCAACACCTGGTCCTAACCAGAGAGGAACATGTACAACCAACACCTGGTCCTAACCAGAGAGGAACATGTACAAACAACACCTGGTCCTAACCAGAGAGGAACATGTACAACCAACACCTGGTCCTAACCAGAGAGGAACATGTACAAACAACACCTGGTCCTAACCAGAGAGGAACATGTACAACCAACACCTGGTCCTACCCTGAGAGGAACATGTACAAACAACACATGGTCCTAACCAGAGAGGAACATGTACAAACAACACCTGGTCCTAACCAGAGAGGAACATGTACAAACAACACATGGTCCTAACCAGAGAGGAACATGTACAAACAACACCTGGTCCTAACCAGAGAGGAACATGTACAAACAACACCTGGTCCTAACCAGAGAGGAACATGTACAAACAACACATGGTCCTAACCAGAGAGGAACATGTACAACCAACACCTGGTCCTAACCAGAGAGGAACATGTACAAACAACACCTGGTCCTAACCAGAGAGGAACATGTACAAACAACACCTGGTCCTAACCAGAGAGGAACATGTACAAACAACACCTGGTCCTAACCAGAGAGGAACATGTACAACCAAAAGCATTGCGTGAAGTGCAGCTTAATAAATCATCCATGATGGGTATGAAGTGATGCCAAGATGATCTGCAGTACGTTACTCCTGACTGCACTCAGGTGTTATTACTGACCATGATAAGGCCTGGGAATAACCCTTGAGATGAATGATCTCGTTTTCAAGGGGGTCCACACCACAGGTCCATATGTTAGTGTTTTGAAAATACTACTGTTAGATGTACTACAGAGGGCATGTGAGAGAAAGTGCAAACTGGAAGAATGTATTTTACTTTACGTTTAATGACAAAACATAAACAACGTAATGTGTACTGTACCTACCTGCTGATCTGCTGGGTGTCACTGGCCCATTGGTTACTGAATATAAATCAATACTTATTTATTATTATGCTGATATTATTATTTACTGTATGTCAATATGAATAAATTGGCATACAAACTGGACTTTTGATGTCAATATTGTCTAAGCAAAATGTTGTAGACGGGTAAAGGGTGTACTTGAATTCAGAATTCAGGGAAAGGGTGAACTGAAGAAAAATAAAAGTTTGTGTGAGTCATTGCTCTAGGGTTCAGGAGAGAGCTCTAGTGGGAAACCTTGAGACCCAGAGACATTGTTATATACACTGTATTAAATACTGAAGGCATAACATCAATTGTGTTTGCTCTGTGTTGACAGAGTCAAAAACTCCATACAAATGTTGTTAAATGTCATTTATGCTCAAGGCTGCAAACAAGACGGGAACACAGGGGGGCCTTTTGGGGCCCTGTAACATTTGCTGCACTAACAAAAACTCTTATTTGCGATAACCTTATATATAGAAATTGTGAGTCATAAAACATCTTGATTTCTACTGTTACTACTTTCTAATTTTGAAAATATAGTTTGGTGTGTCACGTGATGCTTCAGTAAAATAAAGCTCATAAAGACAACTTGTTCCAGGAGACGTTACACAGGTTCGCAAAGCGGATGCTGGTCATAGTTTAGACTAGAACATCAACCTGGCCAGAAACGGGACTTTTAAAGACATCCTAAATTACTTTGCTGTGAGGAAAGTACAGGGCTTGACATTTGGAGCTCAATGTTAAACATGCAGCAACCAACAGTAGCAGTGGAACTATTATTGTAGGTTCGGTAACTGCAAAGGAGACTGGAAAGTGGAAAAAATGGCAGTTACAATTATTATTATTATTATTTGGACATGGTTATTCTTGTCTAGTCTTTCAGTTAGTTCTTGTAAATGTTGCTTACTTTAACCATTTACAATTCTTTAGAATAGAGAAAAATGTTCTCACACCTAATAAAAGCTTAAGAGCAGGTGCATATTTCTTTCTACTTTATTATTCTTTTTATCTATTGTGTTGTTGTACTGTACTGTGATATGGATTCTGCAATAAAGAATCAATCAATCAATCAATCATAATATGCACCTGCTATATTATAGGCAAACAAGTACAGTTCAATAATACAAGAATACGCCTGCACACTGCCGAACTGCACGTCGGTCACTGATGACCTTCTCCAGGCATTGTGGGTGTATTCTTTTATTATTTATTCTTTGGAATAAAAATGTATCTACATAAGGAGGGGGGGGTTGCACAATTGGCCCGTGTTCGGGGGAGGGAAGCTGGGCAGGTAGAGTAATATTTGTCACTGCACATAATCCTACGGGCTGAAGCAGCCAATTTACTTTACGTTTAATGACAAAACATAAACAACTTAATGTGTACTGTCTGCCTCGTTGACGGCAGACTGTTGGACGAGCGCTTTGGCATGGTGGGCATCAGCTATAGCTATAGGTTGTCTCCATATATGGAGCTCAAGGTGAAATTTCACCTAGAGCTCCATATATGGAGACAACCTATAGCTCCATGTATGGAGCTATAGGTTATCCAGGTTATCCATGATGTCAGCGATATCCATGCGCTGACATCAGACTAGTGTAGAAACCTCATATATGGATATATACACCTGGCATCGTCATGGTGTTACGTACGATGACACGCATCTAGTGAACTATAAGAAGAATCCGAGGTTTAGGGAGCTAGCAGCATATGCTATGCTCCTCATGAGAGACTCCATTGCCTTCCGGACGAGACAGGATATTTACAACCAAAATGTCCTCAGTGATATCTGGCTTTACAAACCGGATATCGTTGGGCTAGAAATGTCTGCATCCCGGTTAAGATCGGATCGGACACCACTGCCACGGGATCTAACGAGACAACCAGCACTGGTTCGAGCTATCTTATATGGTCCTTGATGTCATGCTGATGTCACGATGACCTTGGCACCTGTGGCCTTGCCTGGGGTGACCAGTGGGATGATGTCATGGTGACCTGGGGGCATTGCGTCACTCACAATTGTTGTGAGTGACGTGACAAAAACGCAAGGTTTCATAGTTATCTGTGAGCTTCGGTCGCAATGCAGGAAACCGGGTTCAAATCCAGGATAGAAGAGGAAAGTTACATTACTTCCATTAGCATAACTAAAGTGTGGGGAAAAAAAGGAGCCACTGCTCCACTCAACCATCCTCCAAGTGTGTCTTGCCCATGTGGACAACAGCCATTACCCTCCCAGGTATGTCGCTTTCTTTAATTTATCTGACTCAGCATTATAACCTGCA
The DNA here is from genome assembly GCF_964188405.1 of Protomyctophum parallelum. NCBI lineage: Eukaryota > Metazoa > Chordata > Actinopteri > Myctophiformes > Myctophidae > Protomyctophum > Protomyctophum parallelum. Next base: position 7,826,009 of record NC_139701.1, on the reverse strand, counting down.
TCAATTAAAGCAAAACGACCCAAAGAAAATCAATTTGAGGTGAGCACTTGCACAATAATAATCCCTCAAATAGACTCTTGAGACAGATCAATCAATATGTGTTGACTATAGTTTATTGTGTGGTTTCACCAGGCGTTCAGATGAGACCCAGTGGCTGCTCCGTTGCGGATGAATTAGAGATTATGATGACTCGGAGGAAAGTCGATTGGATATATTTATAGACCGCATTAAAGTTTGTTTCGAGCTTTTCGCGCCCCACAACATATTTGGTTTTTATTTTCATTGCCCTTGTATGACTGATACATCATTTAACCACTTAAACCCCATGCAGCAAAGGGGATTGCTTCATTAGGAAATAGCAGTCAGACGCGATGAGTTTCATTGATCAATGATGAATCGATTGATTGATCATTAAAATAAACATGCTCTCACTGCCGTGTTAAGTGGTCAGATGGCGAATGCTTTTGAGATTTTTAAGTGGGCCCTGATCCAGAAGAGCTCGAGAACCACTGCCTTTAGAGTATAGCATACACACAAACTAACTGACATACGATCACATGTCTGGACAGCCCACACACAGAATGTGGCTTTAGAAAGGGGTTTTTCTCTCTATCTGAGCAGAGGGTCCGGTAATACCACTCAGCGGGGGTCTCCAGCCCCCTGTGTGTGTTCTGAAGCTTGACCCTGTAGCTAACCGCATTAGATTACTTCATCTGTTTCAGAGGCTCCGCTGACGAAACCTCCTAACCTCTCTTACACCCTTCGCTCACAGCGCATGCACGTGTGTGTGTGTGTGTGTGTGTGTGTGTGTGTGTGTGTGTGTGTGTGTGTGTGTGTGTGTGTGTGTGTGTGTGTGTGTGTGTGCGGGTGCGTGCGTGCGTGCGTGCGTGCGTGCGTGCGTGCGTGCGTGCGTGCGTGCGTGCGTGCGTGCGTGGCAAGCGAGAGCTTGCCTGGGGCTCACGGCTCATCTCAGTGGGTATAAATAGAAAAACAGAGAGCTAGAAATAGTGAGCCACACTGCGTCTGTGGGCCACTCAGAGGAGAACCACATCACCTCCAGAAGCAGGTGGATGGGCTTGATGATTGAAAACTGAATCACATTGGATCTACTACTATAGCAGGTGTTATATACCTGGCGGCTGCAGAGCCCAGCCATGACATATCTGAAAGAGGTGAACACGATAGAGGATTCATCGCATTGAATCTGCAAGACGGTAGCCTATAGGCAGGAAAGGTTATAGAGACAGCAAGCTGAATGTGACAAAACAGATACAAATGAGCTAGTAGTTCAATGCCTGATGTGGCCCATGTGGCAGGTTAGATCAGTGGGTCAAGGACCCCCAAAATGACACATATGTGGTTGTGGACCCCCATCTGAATATGTTTTGTGCTAGGGATGCTTATGATTTTGCACAGACGGACGGGAACGGACAGGTGGGCAGGCGGACGGACGGACAGACACGTCAGACAGGCAGGCACGCAAGCACGCTGTCGACCACTGAGCAGCTCAGTTCAGCACGTTCGGCGCCTTTCTCAATTAAGGACACTTCAGCGGTGTTGAGGGAGGGGTGAGTGGTGGACATTCACTTCCCCACCCAAATGTGTTTTCTGCTGGTCCGGAGGATTGAGCCAGGTGCCACAGACAGTGTGGTACAGGTCTGGGTTCCAGTACTGCAGCCCCCTCAGGGACCTGTCAAAGGTCTGGGTTCCAGTACTGCAGCCCCCTCAGGGACCTGTCAAAGGTCTGGGTTCCAGTACTGCAGCCCCCTCAGGGACCTGTCAAAGGTCTGGGTTCCAGTACTGCAGCCCCCTCAAGGGACCTGTCAAAGGTCTGGGTTCCAGTACTGCAGCCCCCTCAAGGGACCTGTCAAAGGTCTGCAGGGTTACAGTACTGCAGCCCCCTCAAGGGACCTGTCAAAGGTCTGGGTTACAGTACTGCAGCCCCCTCAAGGGACCTGTCAAAGGTCTGGGTTACAGTACTGCAGCCCCCTCAAGGGACCTGTCAAAGGTCTGGGTTACAGTACTGCAGCCCCCTCAAGGGACCTGTCAAAGGTCTGGGTTACAGTACTGCAGCCCCCTCAAGGGACCTGACGAAGGTCTGAGTTACAGTACTGCAGCCCCCTCAAGGGACCTGACGAAGGTCTGTGTTACAGTACTGCAGCCCCCTCAAGGGACCTGACGAAGGTCTGTGTTACAGTACTGCAGCCCCCTCAAGGGGACCCCACCTCAAGGGACCTGACGAAGCCACATTTAGAAGCTTGGTACAAAGGAGACCCAGCAGAGTAAACAGGTCTTTACTATGGGGTTACATAAGAGTCATTAATCATAAAATAATGGTTGGCGACACACACACATGCATGCACGCGCACACACACACACACACACACACACACACACACACACACTGAGTATGCATTCGATACATACCTGTACCTCAACACACCTGGTGTCCATATCACTCACAGAGATAAAGTGCACCTAGAGAGAGAGAGAGAGAGAGAGAGAGAGAGAGAGAGAGAGAGAGAGAGAGAGAGAGAGAGAGAGAGAGAGAGAGAGAGAGAGAGAGAGAGAGAGAGAGAGAACATACACAGCATTAAGAAAAAGCACTTGTCAAGTAGCCCATTACAGCACCATTATAGAACCAATCTCTGCAGTCTGCTCCCCATCTCTTTCATTCATTCTGTGTGTGTGTGTGTGTGTGTGTGTGTGTGTGTGTGTGTGTGTGTGTGTGTGTGTGTGTGTGTGTGTGTGTGTGTGTGTGTGTGTGTGTGTGTGTGTGTGTGTGTGTGTGTGTGTGTGTGTGTGTGTGTGTGTGTCCTTTTGTGCCTTTGTGTGCCACTGGTCAGCAGCAGGGAGATGAGATCATTACCTGCAACAGTGGGGCTAATGGCGCTCGCGTGCACACACGCACACGCACACGCACACATGCACACACACACACACACACACACACACACACACACACACACACACACACACACACACACACACACACACACACACACACACACACACACACACAGTGAGCGTAAAGAGGCTAATGTGCTTCTCAGTTTCAATGGAGCTAGCCATGCAGCCCTGCTTTAACAACCTGCCTTCCAACTGCATCCAATGAGAGAGAGAGACAGAGAGAGAGAGAGAGAGAGAGAGAGAGAGACAGAGAGAGACAGAGAGCAGAACTGGTTCAAGGAAAGTATAATTGGCGACACAGAGGGAGTGGAGGTCTCTCTATCGGGAAGACAGAGAGATGGGGGAGCTAATCAAGCTAGGATGTACCATACCGCTCGCTGTTGGGTGGAATCCTTGTATGTCAAGTAAATAAATCAACATTGTTTTTGTGTGATATTTAACGTTAACGTTTAAAGTTAAAATAGCAGATGTACAGGCTCACAAACATTGCAATGTATAGTATGGTGATGTACGGGGGTGTTCATTCATCACAAAAGTAAATATCGGAGATATGAGGTACTGTATATAAAGAAGAACATGCGTTCCATCCAATATAGTTATTATATAAAAAAAAAAATTGTCACAAGCTCTTGTCATTTCACTCATTTGTAAAACCCACAGAGTATGTTATCCTTTTAGCACTATTGTATAACTATACCGCTGTAGGCTACGATTTGCACAATTATAATAAAGCATTCAAACAAACAGACACACTTAACCACGGTACCACTTTTGCAATGCACTGAACTTGAGTAGGTTCATCTCATCAAGTAGGGCATCTCGCCTTTGAGAAAAGCTCACCAAATTATTCTAATACACAACGTTTTACGCCACAACCTCGTAATAGCCGCTTTAATAAGCCGCTTAATGCGAACAATAACAACACTTCAATGCATGTGGGCTCGTATTATCCTCGCATTGTGTCTCTAAGCACTCGGTGCCTTCGCTCTCTTTCTCTATCTATTTCTGTAATTCCGTTGTGCTTTTATCTCAGACACTGTTTGGTTGTTTCCAGAGGCGGGAGTTTAATGTGGAAGTGATTCTATACAAATACAGTGCATTCGTATTCCGCCGCTTGCGTTGTTGTTCCTCGCTCCTCGTATACTTACTGCAGAAAATATGGCGTTGTCTGTGCAGCGCGACGGGGAGATGAAACCGTGTTGGAGCCCGAGGTTACGGAGTCCTACTCTGTTATAGTGAATGGCTGTTTACTGCTCTGATACACACACCAAAACAACAACAAACTCACAGCGTGGCTGGTTACTCAGGCGTGAGCATATACAGTACGTAGTACTATACTTGTGAGGACCATCAACATTTGAAGTACTGTAAGTATAAGGCTCGTAGGGTAACTAGTTGCCCTCCCTCCCCAACAACATGCGCACACGCGCTCTGTCTTTACAGTGTGTCCTGGGATCATGATAAAAGACATACAGTATACTGTACATAGAGGAACATTAAACATTAACGTGCATATTCATCACAGGCTGGCAGTAAAATATAGAATGAATTAATCATGGTGTACAAGACTGTCTAGATCCTTATCCTGTATGTGGCCTTATCTGCCTCCACGTGCAGTGAGGACGCACAATGGGAAATTAGCAGTGGCCATGGCCGGGTCAGCGTCATTATTCCAACGGCGCAAAATTACATCAGACCTCCGAATACTGACCCTGTCCCTAACCCTATAGCCCTAACCGTAACCACACACGAAGCCACGTTGTCGGAGTAATGCGCTGTCGGAATTAAGAGCGGATGTGTGTGTGTGTGTGTGTGTGTGTGTGTGTGTGTGTGTGAGTGCGTGCGTGCGTGCATGCGTGCGTGCGTGCAGGGGGGAGGGGGTATTGTTGGTAGAGTCAGAGAAGTGACAAGCTTGGGCCCTAGACGTACAAGACGTATGCCTGATTGGTACTTGGTCGTGTGCCTGTGTCGCTCACAGACAATAGCCGATACAGGCCCACAATGCGTCGTGCTACGACAATCACTTATTTCCGCGTGCGACACCTACGTATGCACAGCCAAGTATATGACTCAGGCTTTAATGAAGAAAGAGAGAGAGGTGGGGGATGTGATGGAGGAGGGAGTTATGCTACGCAATACAACAGGTGTCATATGGCTAGCTCGCCAGGATGTGATGCAACAGGATAGAGTTAGACCATGGGCCTGACTACAGTGGACGGACGGACGGACGGACGGACGGACGGACGGACGGACGGACGGACGGACGGACGGACGGACGGACGGACAGAAATACAGACAGGGAGGGAGGGAGGGAGGGAGGGAAAGAGAGTACCAGTAAGTCGGTTCCACAGGCCTGTCCTGGTGACTGACTGCTTGAAAAACAGACTTCAACACCAATAACGCTACTTTGCTAAAGTAGGGATTCACTCTTAACCATCTCTCCCCCCTTCACTCTCTCTCGCCCCTCATTCTCTCTAGCTTGATGGGCCCCCTGCGAGCTCCTAATAACCCATGATGAGTCCTCCACACTTGAGCACCCTCCCATCAGACACCCACCGAGACGGACACACACACACACACACACACACGCACGCACGCACGCACGCACGCACGCACACACGCACACGCACACACTGTGGTGGACGTGGAAGGAGTGGATAGTGACAGCCCTCAGCGGGTCTATTAACGGGCCGTCCCATGGCTCCAATACAGCACAGACAAACGCAGGAGAAAAACAACATTAGCAAATATGGATGGATCTCACGCCATGACATTATCCTAACATGCTGCAGCTAGTTGATGGGCCTTGGATGCCTATAGTATACAAACACTCCAGACAGCGGGGAATATAGGACGAATAGGAGATACTGTAGCAGTGGTTCCCAAACTGGGGGTCCTCAGATGATTAGCTTAACATGCAAAATAGGTTTTTCACTCAACAGTACAGTAACTAATCAACATGCATTATACAGGGTATTTGCACATTTCAATTTTTTTTTAAATGTAATGACCTTATTAATAAATTGTCAAATCTTACTGGAGAAGAAAGAGGCAAACATTGTGAAAATAGCCAAAATACAAGCTCTCAGTGCCTGGTTTAGAAAGCTATGATTTGCAAGACTGTGTAGATTGGCTATTTTCAGCAAAGACATTTAACGTAGAGTGAAAAGAGAGAAATCATTGGCACAGGGCCCTGCGGGACTCCAGCCAACCAACCAAGTATAGAGAGTTGTTAAAACCAACTGTGTTGCCGTTCCACAGAATCAGAGTACAGAGAAGAGATGGGCTGTGGAGACGCCTAAATAAAATAATGATAGTAAATGAATAACGATGCGACACGACACGCTAAAAGCATCAGGCAGGGAAGAGCACAGGAGGTCTGATCCATAGCTCTAATGCGTTGCATTTAGAGCTATGTTACTCTCAACTTCCGCCGCTCGCATGAATGCAGACCAGCCTCTCGTCTTTAGTGTAAATAAAAATAACGCTTTCACTACTCACCAAAACAAAGGCGGGTTGGGTTGGGTTGTGTCATTAGAAAGCCTACTTTCCTTAGTGGAAGCAAAAGAGGATTTTGTTTCCACCGGGGAAAAAAATACTTTTAGTTACTCCACTGCGCCTTCTACCGATATAGCCCAGAGAATTGCCTCATAGAGAATATTTTTCTGGTCATAAAGTACCTGGAAGTTATTTCATGTGCATGCCACAAGCAACGTACAACAACACAACACGTCATTGCAAATGCCGAAATCTGGGTTAGGATGCACAGCAATGTGTGCATGCGTCAGCAACATAGTGATGATCAACCTCCTTGTATGAACGTGGTCTAGTGTCTACACTTTTGTCCAACAATGGCCTACAGTAGTAAGTATCTTGTCTGACCCTCAGCACATAGATATGTACACTTTATTTGACAGTTTTGCTTGCTTTGTTATAGGGTTGTTGAAGAGATAGATCAAAATCGTCAGCCATTTTGTTATGCAAATTATAAGGTTAAAAACTAAATGTTTTGCTTGGGAACTAGGTTTTTCTGATTCAGCAGCCTTGAATTAGGTAAAATGGCCTAAACCCCAAATGACTCTAATCTCCTAAGGCCTTTTTTCTGAAATCCCACTGGTCTAGGTTTCCACCTGACAGAGGCATTACATACTCCATCGTAGGACAGTGCAAACGTGCCGAAAATAAGTAGATCTGCAAAGCAACACGTTGCAATATGCCGCTGTGAGGGCCTAGCTATTTTCAGCAATGCAACACCATTGTATGATAGTATAAATTCTAGCATAACAGGGATGTTGTGCAACAGAAAGAACAGAATACCAGTGGGTATACCTGTTTAGTTTATTCATTTATTTTTCCCCCTAAACCTCCCCTTTGTTTTATGCAATGAGAGACACAGAAGACACAGGAGAGAGAGAGCGAGAGAGAGAGAGAGGGAGCGAGAGAGAGAGAGGGAGAGAGAGAGAGAATGGAGACTGCAGAAGGTAAATAAATGATAGGGTAAGAGGACACAGCAGAAAAAAAGAAAGGGGGTAGGCGAGCAGGAGGCGAGGGAGGTGCAGGGAGAGAAAGTGAGACGTAGAAGGAACGTGAGAGAGGAGAAGGAGGTGAGGGAGGAGAAGGAGGTGAGGGAGGAGAGGGAGGAGAGGGAGGAGAAGGAGGTGAGGGAGGAGAGGGAGGTGAGGGAGGAGAGGGAGGTGAGGGAGGAGAGGGAGGTGAGGGAGGAGAGGGAGGTGAGGGAGGAGAAGGAGGTGAGGGAGGAGAGGAGGTGAGGGAGGAGAGGGAGGTGAGGGAGGAGAGGGAGGTGAGGGAGGAGAAGGAGGTGAGGGAGGAGAGGGAGGTGAGGGAGGAGAGGGAGGTGAGGGAGGAGAGGGAGGTGAGGGAGGAGAAGGAGGAGAGGGAGGAGAGGGAGGTGAGAGAGGTGAGGGAGGAGAGGGAGGAGAGGGAGGTGAGGGAGGAGAGGGAGGTGAGGGAGGAGAGGGAGGTGAGAGAGGTGAGGGAGGAGAGGGAGGTGAGGGAGGAGAGGGAGGTGAGGGAGGAGAGGGAGGTGAGAGAGGTGAGGGAGGAGAGGGAGGAGAGGGAGGTGAGGGAGGAGAGGGAGGAGAGGGAGGTGAGGGAGGAGAGGGAGGTGAGGGAGGTGAGGGAGGAGAGGGAGGAGAGGGAGGTGAGGGAGGAGAGGGAGGAGAGGGAGGTGAGGAGGAGAGGGAGGTGAGGGAGGAGAGGGAGGTGAGGGAGGAGAAGGAGGTGAGGGAGGAGAAGGAGGTGAGGGAGGAGAAGGAGGTGAGAGAGGTGAGGGAGGTGAGGGAGGAGAGGGAGGTGAGGGAGGAGAAGGAGGTGAGGGAGGAGAGGGAGGTGAGGGAGGAGAGGGAGGTGAGGGAGGAGAGGGAGGTGAGGGAGGAGAGGGAGGTGAGGGAGGTGAGGGAGGAGAGGGAGGAGAAGGAGGTGAGGGAGGAGAGGGAGGTGAGGGAGGAGAGGGAGGTGAGGGGAGGAGAGGGAGGTGAGGGAGGAGAGGGAGGTGAGGGAGGTGAGGGAGGAGAGGGAGGTGAGGGAGGAGAAGGAGGTGAGGGAGGAGAGGGAGGTGAGGGAGGAGAGGGAGGTGAGGGAGGAGAGGGAGGTGAGGGAGGAGAGGGAGGTGAGGGAGGAGAAGGAGGTGAGGGAGGAGAGGGAGGTGAGGGAGGAGAGGGAGGTGAGGGAGGAGAAGGAGGTGAGGGAGGAGAGGGAGGTGAGGTGAGGGAGGAGAGGGAGGTGAGGGAGGAGAGGGAGGTGAGGGAGGAGAGGGAGGTGAGGGAGGAGAGGGAGGTGAGGGAGGAGAGGGAGGTGAGGGAGGAGAAGGAGGTGAGGGAGGAGAGGGAGGTGAGGGAGGAGAGGGAGGTGAGGGAGGAGAGGGAGGTGAGGGAGGAGAAGGAGGTGAGGGAGGAGAGGGAGGTGAGGGAGGAGAGGGAGGTGAGGGAGGAGAGGGAGGTGAGGGAGGAGAAGGAGGTGAGGGAGGAGAGGGAGGTGAGGGAGGTGAGGGAGGAGAGGGAGGTGAGGGAGGTGAGGGAGGAGAGGGAGGAGAGGGAGGTAGGGAAAGAGTGTATGTAGTGTAGACACAGGGACGGTGCCTGTAGCATACTGATGGTGCTCCTTATTATGCTGTGTGTGTGTGTGTGTGTGTGTGTGTGTGTGTGTGTGTGTGTGTGTGTGTGTGTCCGCACGCGTATGCCACGTGAGTGCATGCTTGTGTACAGTATATATCTGTGCACAAACAGGAGCTCGCCTATATGCACGAGTGCCGTGCACACCTGCCTGCGTGTGTATATGAAGAGAACACAAGCCGTGTGTGTGTGTTTGGCGTGTGCACGTGTGTGCTGCTGCAGTGGACTGTGGGGTTCTTCATTATGCTGCATGTGTACATATATATCCCTCTGCTCGGCTCCGGAGCCCCTCCAGGTACAAGAAATACTAGCCGTGCAGCCATGGCTCTTCCCCAGGGACCATGTCTTCCTGCAGGGTAGTCAACTCCTCAAGGGCAGCTTAGCCAGTATAGGAAACAGCACACGCACGCACGCACGCACGCACGCACACACGCAAACATGTCACGTACAAGACAAGTAAGCTTAGTCCCAAGCAAACGAGTATCCAAATCAACAAGGCGGTCGACTATTTGTCTCTTGTATAACAATGCTTCTCGGCAATAACTTCCATATGCCGTTAGAAAGCCTGTCTATTTCCATTTTAACCCATTCTGACCGGGCACCCATTTTGGTGTCGGCATCATGTTATGCTTTAGCTATTGAAAAATAGCAGATCTACAAGCTCATATCATATCAGACCAGTGTGTGTCCAGTGGAAACCTCGTGTGAATCTGATCTCAGGTCAGAATGGGTTAAAAGTTGCCCCGTTTGCAGGGAACACGCATGTGTGGGAAGAGCAGCATAGCCGAGTACGTGGGTTTCACCCGTGTGAACATTTACATATTCGCTGTCAATGCCAAACAGCTTATTCTATGCTTGCTATATGCTCACTAACGCTCACTATGGGAGGTGCCATTTCTGTCTATAAACACTATATCGTTGCTGTCATCTCCATATTTAAACGCTTTGTGTTTATTCTGTAAATCAACGACGATTCGATACCGATTATTTACATTGTGAAACGATACGATACAAAGTCAAATGATACGATCTTTGCTGTTTACATTTTGATAGTTACTATATCGTTACACCCCTAGTATATATGATACAGTATACATGTTTAATGCATCTCTCCAGCAGACATTGTTACACTAAACATCCCTCAGCATCATCAGCAATGTCTCAGAAATAGATCCAAAAATGGATTGCGGTCATTAGCTGGGAAGAGAACAGCTTGCAGGGGACGCACACTTTTCTGTGTACCTGGAAGTGTGACACGGATAAAAAAGGAAAGTGAGTGTGTGATTGTAGAGGGAGAGGGAGAAAGAGAGAGAGAGAGACACCTGTGAAGATAGTGTTTAGAAAGAAAGAAAGAAAGAAAGAAAGAATCCCCCCATTCCACCACAACCTGCTTTACGGTCTGATGATGACAAAGCTCCTTCCTGGCACCTAATTGAAATAATTGTGTGTAATCACTTTCCAAAAGACTGGCAGGACACCGTGCAATGTGAGCTACGACGAGCACTTATGCAAAAAAGGCAAACAGCATTTTTTAATTGAATCTTCCCACATGTATCTGATTCCGTCAAACGAGCGTAGCAAACTAAAAACAGATGCCAGGAGAGCCCAGGCGTGGAATGATACTAGGCACAGTGGCACAGTTCAATTGGAGAGATGGATGGTGGGCTAATGGGTTTAGGGCCTGGAAAAAAGGAGCAGGGGTTTAACCCATGTAGGACTGGAACGCATCTGTGTCACTTTAGCTTTTAACCACTTTTTTTTTTAAAGATATTTTTTTGCGGCTTACGCCTTTTATTAATTTTTGAAGGGACAGACAGTAGGCTGACAGGAAACGGGGAGAGAGATGGGGGGATGACATGCAGTAAAGGCCGTGTCGGGTCCGGGAGTCGAACCCGCAGCACACTGCGACTGGATTACCAGTCCGGTGCCCAGACCGTTACGCTACGGCCTGGGCCAGCTTTTAACCACTTTTAACCATTATTTTATACTTTAGCTGTTGAGAATTAGCAGATCTACAAGCTCATAGCGCGGTAACGAGTGCCACACTACAAGCTTTTAGCTTTTAAAATGTGGTGCAAATCTTTCAATGTATATTCTTTCACAGTAAACACTTTGCTTCTGAGGAGTCCCTGGAACAAAATATTTTCAGATGGGGTCGGCGGCCAAATACATATAATCTTTGGGGTCATTGACATGAAATAGTTTGAGAACCACTGATTCTTTCAGAAAACTGGGAGGATTTAGATGACATTTGTAGAATCTGGTCTCAGTCCTGAATAGGTTAAGGGGAGGGTGCGCTGCGAGCCTCGCCTGACACACGCACACTTTATCCAACATAATCTGTGGGAGATCTTTTTTGCAGCATCAGCCCGCAATGTGTCTCAGTGGGTCCCACGTGGACGGGAACATGCGCTTCATGCTATATATCCACATTAAGAGCCCCACCCCCCAGGGATTGGGTTGGGATTGTACCACAAAACCAACCTGCAGTACTGACTGTAGTGTAGTCTGTGAAGATATCATTGCTGTTCGTCCATTCACCCAAACAGAAAAGTCCTATCTGATTGTATTAAACAACGTTAAACTCACCAACATTGCAGCTGTACGAAAAGGTTGAATTAAGTGTTTGTTTCATAAAAATCCACTGTAGACATGTTGTGAGCTATTTCCTGTCAAGAAATTCCTTGCATATGATTATTTGTCAGCTAGTTTGGAAGCACATCAGTAAAGCAACCTCCTGCTGCCTCCTGCAGTAATGTGCTAATTCAAAACAGGTGGTACGCATGGGCTGTTGAGTGATAGTCAACGAGCACTTCCAAACTCCAGCACTTAAAAAATAATCACCTGCAAGGAATTTCTTGACAGAAAGTAGCATAGTAGCTCAGCTAGATTTTTATTAAACAAACACATTGCAGATAGAAAGAGGATAATTCAAGCTTCCCGTACAGCTGCAATGCAGGTGAGTTTGAAGTTGTTTAATACAATTAGATAGGACTTTTCTGTTTGGATGAATGGGCTGTCTATGGGAAGTTGCACCTAGTTAGCACCTTGCTGGCAAGATGGCAGTGATGTGCATATCGTCAATATAGGCTGGAAGGGAGTAGAAAAGCATACCGGTACCACCTTCCATTTTAAAATTAATGGGACCATAATTTACAGAAAATGAACATCATGGTAATTGAAAGAAGACTGGAACTGAAACTATCGATTGAAAACAGTACAAGTATTTATGGAAATATTTAGTATGGTAATGAAACCAAGTGCAAAGTCCAGACAAATACACATTCAATGGAATGGAATGTTAATTCATCTGCAACCCAACAGGAGTGTAAACAGTGACACCTTCTATAGGCCATTAATGAGAACTGCAGTGTTTGAATGACTTCCTTGTTGGCTTCACATCAAGCCTGCTTGCCGCCTGGTATAGACTGTTAGGCAGAAGCATTTGGAAATTGTGTGAGCCAAGTGTCGAGAGACTAATGGCTTGTGAATCTACAGTAAAAGAGAAAATAAAAAAAAACTGTGACAACTCTGAGCTCGTCCCAGGCTCTTGGGTCCATCACCTGCACCAGTAGACTGGTCTGGTCTAGTTTATTGCCAGTGATGGAAAAAGTACACAATTGTTTTACTTAGGCCTAAGTAAAAGTATCAATACTGCAATGAAAACTTCTCCGTTACATTGTAAGTGAAAGTCTGAGAGTCATGTAGATTGTAGAATTTCAAATATTAAAAATATCTTGAAAATGTCCAATCTACTGTACAAGCTCACAATGCATTGCATCGCGACGTTAAGTGACACGTGGTCAAATGGGTAGGCAACGAACACTTTCCAGATTTTCAAGTGCGGGCCCTGACCCAGAAACAGTTGAGAAACACCAGGTCTAGGGGACCGACGACTCACTGAGATGTGATTTCCTTTTCTTTTTCGAGGGTCCGCATCACAGTGAGAGAAGACCAAGTCCATTCTCCCTCTCTAGGCCCGGTGGAGAGAGAGAGAGAACCTGTCTGCAGACATTTCCTTGCTCTTTAACCCGTTTTGGACTGAAGTCGATTAAAAAAATGTCTTCTGAATCCTAAAAAAATTCTGAAAAACCCATGTTTCTATTGTCAGTGATGCTCAACCTTTTTCATGTCAAGGACCCCCAGAATTATCTGTATTGGACCACGGACCCCCATCTCAAAATATGTAGTTCCAGGGACCTCCCCAGAAGCCAATATATTAGTTAAAAATGTTCGCTCTAAAATATATATTCAAAGATTTGTGCCACATTTTCACGATTTTTCAAAAATAGCAGACCTACAAGCTCGTAGAGCTTGTAGGTCTGCTATTTTTCAATAGCTAAATTCTAACACAATGTTTAAAACACCAAAAGGGGTTCCCGCCTAAAATGAGTTAATCTCTGCAGCCGAGGGGAGCGAGAGAGAGAGAGAGCAGAGCGGCGAGCGCTGCACATTCCATTAATGTAAAGTGGGGCTTGAAGGCCCGTAATTTATTGGCTTTGCAGACTACGCCTCCCCTCATCTCACTCCACCACGGTGCTGCTGGCTCCCAGCCACCAAATACTCCCTCTGATACCCAGAGACACGCGCGCCGCCGCAGCCCGCCAGCTCATACATTTTATGCTGCTTCGCCTCCCTCTCTTCTTGTATACCGACGTAGTATATCGTCTCTGTCAGGTAGAAACCTTGTATGTCCAAAACTGTTACTTTTACAAATTCAATTCAAATTTGGAAACCGCAAAATAGCTGATCTCAGCTACTTCTCATGCTTTCGTGTGTGACACTGATCAAGCGTGGCGTTAATTTACGAAAAAACACAAACAGTTATACAATGTGGAGATGAGAGGTTTCTGCCCCAACAGCAACGATATTATTTCCCCTCCATCCCTGTACACTATACATCACTCTCCCTCCCCTCTCGTATACGAATGCACACTCCACACGTACACATACACACACATATTGATATACTCTGTACTGTGTGGTCCTACATGTGTGCGGTACACATGAGGACATGCGTCTCTCCGGGTCGTCCTCAGATCCCGGTTCTCCATATACATCTGGCCAGCTCGTCGGTACCTTGAGCTACTGTATGTTGTATGTATATACTTATATGTGTCACTTCACTTAGTAAGAGACCACACCTTCGCTCAAGATTAACAGTTTATTGAAACAGAATGAGATGAATGCATGGAGTGGAGTGAGGAACCCAAGGTAGGGCGAGACTCAGGGTGGGGGCGTAGTCTCTGGAGCTGACGGTCATCTTTGCTCTATACTCAGAATGAGCGGCTGGTCGTCTCTGCTCCGTCACTGCCCCCCCTGGATTCCTAGAGAATCGAGGCGGAAGGAGGAGGTTGGGGTGGAGGAGGATGGCGATTTTGAAGAGTATAGTGAAAATAGCCGATCTACAAGTGCAGTACTCACAACCCATGTTTGGTCTGTCGTGGAGCAGAACAAACAACTTGGTTGAGAGATCGCAGGTGTATTTATGCTGTGGTGATTACACCAGGGATTGGCTGGGTGATAATGAAAGGCAGGTGAGTTGATGAGGAGGGAGGAGTTGTTGATAATGAGGGAGGAGTGGTTAAGGTCAAGCGGAAGGAGGTCTCTTCTCCCGAAACTACGTTGTATAAATACAACTTCCCAAACTGTAATATCAACTTCCCTCCGCTCCACAAGGAGACTCCACAGTGGTTCAGGAAGTACCTGTGGCAGTGCCTCACTGCCTCCCTCACTTCCTCTCAATAAAGCAGGCCTGGATGCTTCCCTTCATCCCCAACCACACAGCTGTGTGCATGATGCCGATGATTGCCTATGCGCCTTTGAACTAGTTTCAATGTAAGTCACCTCCATGATGTGGGTTATATTTAAGATTTATGCATTTGATTTGAACTAATATTCTTATTTATATTATGAACTGATATGTGGCTAATTATTCTTTGAATATGCAATAGGAAATTTATAATAATTATAAATCCCATTATGATCTAAAGGCCATACTTTATAATTCAATGTTTATATAGAAAGATATTATAATTCGTCTCTTTTCTTTGTTTATTTATAGAACCATCATGGCAATCATCATGTGAGCCCAATGAATGTCAACCTTTATCTATTATCCTGCAAAATAAAACCGGATAATATGAAATCCTGTTTCCTGGTGGTTTGTGGCTCCAGTTGAACTTTATAACCTAACAGTATGCATGTATGTATATTAAAAGAAGATTATTACAAAGGCACGAGCTGTTACCCCATTCTGGGCGGGAACCCCTTTTGGTGTTAGCATTATGTTATTCTTTAGCTATTGAAAAATAGCAGATCTACAAGCTCATAGCGCGCCACCGCTATTTATGATGAATTCCTGTTCTGTTCTTGAACTACATAGAAGTGTCTATTTGTATGTCTCTAAATGTTTTGATGAATTGAACAATGTGGACCCTGTTGTAAACAAGTGTAATGCTTAATTGGGTCGTCCACTCACAGTTAACAGTCTCTGTATTGAGTTTGTGCTTGAAATGTACTGTAATTCTACAAACTGTTAATAGATATTTCAATCAATCAATCACAGAGTGGCGCGCTACGAGCTTGTAGGTCTGCTGTTTTTGAAAAATCGAAGAAGAATGACTGACATAGAAACATAGCTTTTTCAGAAAACTGTCAGGATGTAGAAGACATTTTTAGAATCTGATCTCAGGTCAGAATTGGGACCGTGACCGGTGCCTGTGTGTTCACCCACAGCACTATAGGCTGGCAGGACTATTGCATGGTGTCTTTGCCAGTGTCCTCCCATGCTTTAGTCTCATTCTCCCCTTGGTCTTCCCTCATACAGATTCTTGTTGGTATAACATGTGTACTCTTGCTGATCTTAGGTCGACTATACTGCATGCAACATTCTGGTGTAGCCCCGTCTACGTCTAGAGACTTCTGGTGTAGCCCCGTCTAGAGACTTCTGGTGTAGCCCCGTCTAGAGACTTCTGCAGGGTTGGTTTCAGGGTTCAGCAGTGGTGGAGGAAGTATACTCAAGTAAATATGAATTCAAGTATTCAAAAAGTATTGAGGGGAATATGGAAGGGAAAGGAATTGGTTGGAATAACGTATTCCTCCCATGCCATGTCCAACCGGGGAATCTCCCCTCTGTCAGGTGAAAAGAAGCGACTTGGACTTCTCATGCATAGAAGGAAGCTTGAGCTTGTTATACGTGTGTCCCAGCGTGATGTGCTTAAATATTTGAACTAAGGCATAAGTGGTTAATTCATAATTTAAGTGTGTAAGTTTCACTCCCAAGAGTCCTTTCCAACGAGGTGATGCAGTGCATCGTCCCTTCCAACGAGGTGATGCAGTGCATGGTCCCTTCCAACGAGGTGATGCAGTGCATCGTCCCTTCCAACGAGGTGATGCAGTGCATGGTCCCTTCCAACGAGGTGATGCAGTGCATCGTCCCTTCCAACAAGGTGATGCAGTGCATCGTCCCTTCCAACGAGGTGATGCAGTGCATCGTCCCTTCCAACGAGGTGATGCAGTGCATCGCCCCTTCCAACGAGGTGATGCAGTGCATCGCCCCTTCCAACAAGGTGATGCAGTGCATCGTCCCTTCCAACGAGGTGATGCAGTGCATCGTCCCTTCCAACGAGGTGATGCAGTGCATCGTCCCTTCCAACGAGGTGATGCAGTGCATCGTCCCTTCCAACAAGGTGATGCAGTGCATCGTCCCTTCCAACGAGGTGATGCAGTGCATCGTCCCTTCCAACGAGGTGATGCAGTGCATCGTCCCTTCCAACGAGGTGATGCAGTGCATCGTCCCTTCCAACGAGGTGATGCAGTGCATCGTCCCTTCCAACGAGGTGATGCAGTGCATCGTCCCTTCCAACGAGGTGATGCAGTGCATCGTCCCTTCCAACGAGGTGATGCAGTGCATCGTCCCTTCCAACAAGGTGATGCAGTGCATCGTCCTTTCCAACGAGGTGATGCAGTGCATCGTCCTTTCCAACGAGGTGATGCAGTGCATCGTCCCTTCCAACAAGGTGATGCAGTGCATGGTCCCTTCCAACGAGGTGGTGCAGTGCATCGTCCCTTCCAACAAGGTGATGCAGTGCATCGTCCCTTCCAACGAGGTGATGCAGTGCATGGTCCCTTCCAACGAGGTGATGCAGTGCATCGTCCCTTCCAACGAGGTGATGCAGTGCATCGTCCCTTCCAACGAGGTGATGCAGTGCATCGTCCCTTCCAACGAGGTGATGCAGTGCATCGTCCCTTCCAACGAGGTGATGCAGTGCATCGTCCCTTCCAACGAGGTGATGCAGTGCATCGTCCCTTCCAACAAGGTGATGCAGTGCATCGTCCCTTCCAACGAGGTGATGCAGTGCATCGTCCCTTCCAACGAGGTGATGCAGTGCATCGTCCCTTCCAACGAGGTGATGCAGTGCATCGTCCCTTCCAACGAGGTGATGCAGTGCATCGTCCCTTCCAACGAGGTGATGCAGTGCATCGTCCCTTCCAACAAGGTGATGCAGTGCATCGTCCTTTCCAACGAGGTGATGCAGTGCATCGTCCTTTCCAACGAGGTGATGCAGTGCATCGTCCCTTCCAACAAGGTGATGCAGTGCATGGTCCCTTCCAACGAGGTGGTGCAGTGCATCGTCCCTTCCAACAAGGTGATGCAGTGCATGGTCCCTTCCAACGAGGTGATGCAGTGCATCGTCCCTTCCAACGAGGTGATGCAGTGCATGGTCCCTTCCAACGAGGTGATGCAGTGCATCGTCCCTTCCAACGAGGTGGTGCAGTGCATCGTCCCTTCCAACGAGGTGGTGCAGTGCATCGTCCCTTCCAACGAGGTGATGCAGTGCATGGTCCCTTCCAACGAGGTGATGCAGTGCATCGTCCCTTCCAACAAGGTGATGCAGTGCATCGTCCCTTCCAACGAGGTGATGCAGTGCATCCTCCCTTCCAACGAGGTGATGCAGTGCATCGTCCCTTCCAACGAGGTGATGCAGTGCATCGTCCCTTCCAACAAGGTGATGCAGTGCATCGTCCCTTCCAACGAGGTGATGCAGTGCATCGCCCCTTCCAACGAGGTGATGCAGTGCATCGCCCCTTCCAACGAGGTGATGCAGTGCATCGTCCCTTCCAACGAGGTGATGCAGTGCATCGTCCCTTCCAACGAGGTGATGCAGTGCATCGTCCCTTCCAACGAGGTGATGCAGTGCATCGTCCCTTCCAACAAGGTGATGCAGTGCATCGTCCCTTCCAACGAGGTGATGCAGTGCATCGTCCCTTCCAACGAGGTGATGCAGTGCATCGTCCCTTCCAACGAGGTGATGCAGTGCATCGTCCCTTCCAACAAGGTGATGCAGTGCATCGTCCTTTCCAACGAGGTGATGCAGTGCATCGTCCTTTCCAACGAGGTGATGCAGTGCATCGTCCCTTCCAACAAGGTGATGCAGTGCATGGTCCCTTCCAACGAGGTGGTGCAGTGCATCGTCCCTTCCAACAAGGTGATGCAGTGCATCGTCCCTTCCAACGAGGTGATGCAGTGCATGGTCCCTTCCAACGAGGTGATGCAGTGCATGGTCCCTTCCAACGAGGTGATGCAGTGCATCGTCCCTTCCAACGAGGTGATGCAGTGCATCGTCCCTTCCAACGAGGTGGTGCAGTGCATCGTCCCTTCCAACGAGGTGGTGCAGTGCATCGTCCCTTCCAACGAGGTGATAACAAAAAAACAGTACAAATTAATTTGGCAGTCGATATTTCTCAGATGAACCCTCCCTTGGTCTAGTCTGTGACAGTGTTAGCTAGGATGATGACCAAGGCCACTGACAGCCTGCCAAACAGCACTGAGCTCTGCCAGCAAAGAGTGGACATGAAGGGTAGGAGAGACCGGAGAGAGAGAGAGAGAAAGAGAGAGAGAGAAAGAGAGAAAGAGAGAGAGAGAGAGAGAGAGAGAGAGAGAGAGAGGCCAGAGTACATGTTGCAGGCGTGGAGAGACAGTTAGTAGTAACAATTAGAGGAAGAGGTATGGGTGGTCGTAATGAAAACAGAAAAGGATGCGTTCATGTTTTATTTTGTTTGCCATGTAATGGTTGAACGGAAGCAAAATCGAAGAGTGCATTTAGTTAAACTATACGAGTATAAGCAAAGCGCTGCACTATTATTACTATGATCTGATTTGAACATATAGGGTCCGAGCGCACAGCCACAAGGAGAGAGAGAGAGAGAGAGAGAGAGAGAGAGAGAGAGAGAGAGGTTATAATATCGTTGCCGTCGACCAGAAACCCTCATGTCTCCATATTTACACTTTTTGTCTCCACCAGGCCGAAGGCATCGGGGGAGAGTATGTTTTGCACTCAGTCCGTCCGTCCGTGTGTCCGTGTGTGTGTGTGTGTGTGTGTGTCCGTGAGCAGCTAATCTCGGCCACCGTTAACCCGGTCGATGCCAAATTTTGCACACACACTCCCTGGATGCCAACGATGAACCTCTGCCCCAAACTTTCCAGAACGGTCTGTTATAGCGCCACCAGGAAGCCGCTTTGTGCAAAACAAGTTTTTGCACAGTACACCTACAGATTTTGTCCAAACATCACGCAAATTGGTACACAGTCTCTCTAGAGCCATTCAACAAAACCGGTCTTTCTCAGACTCCATCCTGATTTACTTTTGTTGCCCTTTTATCCAACCACCAGATGAAGGCAAGCTGCAATGTCCTACATTCCTATCCTGGTGGAGACCTGTGCCCAGAAGGGCACTTTTTCTAGTTATGGTTTATTTATTGTTAATTATAACACACTTCATCACACAGGATTGATCGTGTATGATGTAAAAAAAATACACAGTAAGATAATCGTCTCCTTCAGGTGGAAATCTCCTAAACTACAACTTTTCAGGAATCAAATTCAAAAGCATCAACAGTAGCAGATCTACAGTGTTTTTAGGTAACACTATAGTATGATCAAGTAGGACGTTATAATTTATGGAAAAACACACATATGGATATAAGAGGTTTCAACCTGACAGTGACGATATACTGCTTACTTATTCATGCCGGGGGGAGACGTCTCTCACAGCTGAAGTAAATTATTTAGTGTGTGTGTGTGTGTGTGTGTGTGTGTGTGTGTGTGTGTGTGTGTGTGTGTGTGTGTGTGTGTGTGTGTGTGTGCAACTGCGTGCGTGTGTGTGTATGTGTGCGCATGCATGCGTGTGTGCGTGCATGTGTGAATTATTACGCTTATTTACACTAAAACAGTAGGGTTCCCTTTTTAGAGGGGTCACTGACCATGCTCTTGAAATAACACTATTATTATGTTATATCATAGTGTGTGTGTGTGGGGACCGGTTGAATAAGTAAATAGGGCCCTCAGGGGGGTACTGTGAGTGCAAAAGGTCAAACCAATACTGAGATAAAGACATGCATGGTGACCGGAGAGAGAGAAGGAGATGAGTGAAGGATATGAGGTTCCATTTGGAACCCCCTCAAGTAACCTATAGGGACGGATATTCGAAACTGGCCCGTCCCCATTTTCCCCTTACTGTATTGTATATGTTTTTTTTCCCATTTGTGCATTTCCCGTCAGTGTATCACTCAAAATCCCCAAACATGGGGAAAGCCCCCATAATGGTGCCCAGGTCTCCTGACATCATCAGGGATGGAGATCATAGTACATGCGACCTGCAAAAATGAAGGCCCGGCCCTACCTGGCACTCATCAAACTCATGTACACTCAAAAGACACTGCCCCCGCTGCCACGCTTAGATCGCCATATATGGAGCCAACCTGTTTTGACAGGCCTCATCAAACCCTGCAGACACGCTCCATATGGCCAGTGCATGCGAGGTCGCTTATCGCCCTCTTACTGGTATAGAAGTGTTTATTTGCACGTCTCTAAATGTCCTGATGAATTGAAAATGGTGGACCCAGTC
>NC_139701.1:7765059-7800059 GCF_964188405.1 Protomyctophum parallelum | reverse complement strand
CATACAGCTTTCTACGTTGTCTAAAAATGTCCCTGTCATCCGAGAGGTCATCTGAAATGTCCCAGGTACACGTGTGTGTGTGTGTGTGTGTGTGTGTGTGTGTGTGTGTGTGTGTGTGTGTGGGTGTGTGTGTGCATGTCTCTGTGTCCGAGCACGGACAGCTGCAACACCTAAAGTGGCCAGTAGAGTAAAGAGGCCTGATTAGACTACAGTAAAGCCCTGGGCACGTTCCTGGGGGTCTGGATCTTCCGGGGACCCCCCGGGGACCCCCACACGGTAACTTGGGTCATTTATTGAAGATTTTTTCCAAAAATAATCAAAGCACAGAGTACAGTACAGTACAGTACAGTACAGTAACATAATAAATGTAGACCACAACACATCGTGCTGTGACCAGTGCCGTCTCCAGGGAATAATCAGCAGGGGGGGGGGGCCTTCATTTTTTCAAAGGGGGCACTTTACCACCCATAATAGCAAGCAAATGCTCACATATAAAATAAACAACAACACCAGCCTATACTTGTAGCTACATGTATAGGCTTTATTATACACCAAGAGAACAAATAATACAATTATAGTAGCCTACAGAACAAACCACATATACTGTATGTATGTGGAAACACTATTGCATCAACAACAAAATGATCAAATACAATTATGTTGAGCATCTCCCACGGCGGGAGGAAAGGGAAGGAGACGCTGTGCATAACCATTCACCAACAGCATGTATAGTTCACTTTAATGGGACAGTCAACCCTGACAGAGATTAACAATAACAGCAGCACCAAATTAGGCTAATGCGTTTTGCTAGTGCATAATGAGACCTATAGGTGCATGTTTCATTTATTTGCACTCACAAACGAGCGTTTCTTTCCACTGAAAAGGCTACGCAGATATTTGTCCCATTTCACCTGATTTGGTGTGTCAGCACCGAGACCCTCTGGCACGGTGGAGGGAGGGGGCTCTGGGTCCCAACGTTGACTGCTTGAACTCCCCGCAATATTAACCAATATTATGGTTGTGATTTCACTATCATCGTCTTCTTTGTCATCAATCTGACATTCTGAAGGTGGTGGTGGGTCAGAGTTTGCCGATTTTTTACGGCGTTTTGGCTTTGAGCCAGTTCCTTTGATCCATGATTTTACCGGTTTGGTGAGATTTGAATTGAACCCAGGTAATGATTTAGCGGTGGGCGGCGTTGAGGTGCGCTGCATCAAAACAAATCCCACTCGGTGCAGACTATTGCCAGTGTTTACTTTTTATTATTGAATTTCTATTAATTTGAAAATGTATATATTTATTATAATTACAAAGAACACGCCCCCGGGGTGACAGACGCACATGGACACACACACACACACACACACACACACACACACACACACACACGCTCACACACACACGCTCACACACGCACAAGCGCACGCACACGCACACTTTATGAGGAAGGTAAACATGCAGCCCAGGTTGCAGTGAGTGCATGGAGGAGAGAGAGAGGGCTGGGGGGGGGGGGGGGGAGGGCAGCGGGGCACACTGGAGGTCAATTACTATTCATAAAATGACAAACGAATCCTAATACCAATTACTCCTGATCGTCTAATCAATTACGGTTATGGTTAGGATAAACCGGACGGAGCTAAATAGAGAATTAACGGTGACATTCAGTGCAGGGACATCGAGAATGGGCTTTCATTTTCCTGCCATCGGACACCTTAATTTCCTCATCAACCCTGGAGAATGGAGGCATGTGTTCAGTCCGAATGAACACACCCTGACGTACACACATACATTTTACAGTACGCCAGCATGCACACACACACACACACACATGCACACACACACACACGCACACGCAGTCACGCACACGCATAAGCACACACATGCAGAAGCATGCACACACACACCCACAGTTATTACAGTGCCTTTATTAAATATCCCTGTGGCCCCTTAACAGATAAATAGTGTCTGATTCTATCAGACAGAGCGGAGAGAGAGAGAGAGAGAGAGAGAGAGAGAGAGAGAGAGAGAGAGAGAGAGAGAGAGAGAGAGACAGAGAGAGAGACAGAGAGAGAGAGAGAGAGAGAGAGTACATGCGAGGTGGAGAGAGGGGGAAATGAACGCAGTGTGCTGGTAGAATATATGCATGGGACCGGGCAGAGACAGCCCTGCATGGTAAATGAGTAATTCGTGACTGATTGATTGGTACAAGAGAGAGAGTGAGTGAGAGTAGAGAAGAGAGGAGCAGAGAGAGGGAGAGATGTGGAGGGAGATAAAGAGAGATGTAGGCTGGCTGGGCCATGAGGAGGACATGAAGTGAGAGCTATATGACACACATAATAGAGTACAGTACAGTACAGTATAAATATAGGTGGAAGGAGAGGATAGATCATACATGGGCAACCGCACCTTCACTTAATGCGGCCCACCAGGTTCATATTAGAATACTTATATATTATTATTACTGAATATTACAATTCTAAACATGCAAACACATGACCCGCTTTAATTACTTCAGTCTATATATTAGTAGCTTAATGGCTGTATTAAAATGTTAGTCTTTTTTATGTCCAATGTTTTTGCATTTAAGTTCATAAAGTTGACATAATTCAATATAGCTAAAATCTGTATCGGCTATTTTGGCTGGGAAAGTATATGCAATGTGGCCCTCTGGAGTGACTGCGGAACTATAGTGTCCCTCTGGAGTGAGTGTGGAACTATAGTGGCCCTCTGGAGTGACTGTGGAACTATAGTGGCCCTCTGGAGTGAGTGTGGAACTATAGTGGCCCTCTGGAGTGAGTGTGGAACTATAGTGGCCCTCTGGAGTGAGTGTGGAACTATAGTGGACCTCTGGAGTGACTGTGGAAGTGTGGAACTATAGTGGCCCTCTGGATGAGTGTGGAACTATAGTGGCCCTCTGGATGAGTGTGGAACTATAGTGGCCCTCTGGATGAGTGTGGAACTATAGTGGCCCTCTGGATGAGTGTGGAAGTGTGGAACTATAGTGGCCCTCTGGATGAGTGTGGAAGTGTGGAACTATAGTGGCCCTCTGGATGAGTGTGGAACTATAGTGGCCCTCTGGAGTGACTGTGGAACTATAGTGGCCCTCTGGAGTGACTGTGGATAATAGTGGCCCTCTGGAGTGACTGTGGATAATAGTGGCCCTCTGGATTGACTGTGGAACTATAGTGGCGCTCTCCATCATCAAAGTGGCCCGTCCCTGGGATACTGTAGATGGATGAATAGATGGATCGAGGGGTACATACATGCAGTGGTGAAAATGTAACTAAGTACATTTACTTAAGAACTTCCTCAACGACCCCTGGGGTCCCCGGCCCCACTTTGGGAACCACTGATAGAGGGTATGCGAGTAACATCATCATCATCATCATCATACCCGGAAGTTATGCAGGAACGCCTGCTGAGTGGCCAAAAACTATACTTTCCACATCCAAACAGAACAGTCCTATCTGATTGCGTTAAGGGGTTATGGTGGCGTAGGGGAAATAGCCAATAATGCGTTTTTTGCACAAAATGACACCTGGAACACTTTTGTGCGGACCTAACAAGTGCAACGAAAGGTAAGTAAGCCTTCTAGCATGGATTTCTCCTTTAAACAACGTTTAAAACTCACTTTGCCACTCCCCCACTAGGCGGGAGGAGAAAACAACTAAGAAAAGGCTAAGACTATGGCATGAAATCAATAAAAACAGTTGAATGGTGAGACATACAGTACTGTATGGGTGTAGGCAGTTAGCTGAAGATGTGGTTTGCTATGAGGCTATTAGCACTGCAGCAGGCAATGTTTGGTGTTAAGCCTGACTTATAGCTATAGTGTGGGCATGCCAGTCTCACTCTCTCTCTCTTTCTCACACGCACACACACACACACACACACACACACACACACACACACACACACACACACACACACACACACACACACACACACACACACAGTGTGTCAGTCACACCAGAGCCTGTCCATCTGAGCCTTCTTGGGGGTTATTATATTTTTTTACTCAGAAGGGCAGAAAACACAGTCTAAAGTAATGAATAAACATGCAACTACATGCTGACAAGTCAAGGGCAAAACATTCATTAATTAATGCCAAAATATAGGAAGTGACAAGCTGGTTTAGATAATTTTCAGTCTGAAAAAAATATGTAATAATAAGTGGGGGGAGAAAAACTCCAGACATTTAATTAAAAATATGCTAATGTCTCCGCAGTTTGGAGGCCATCAAATTCAACTTAACAGAGGAAATCATTTCTGACTACATTTCAATTATATCCCCCTCCCCACGCATTTCCACATTAACTGGACTGAGACGGGGGGGGGGGGGGGGGGGGTAGAGGAAAAGAATGAGGGAATGAGGAAAAGAGAGTCAGAAAGTGACAAAAGAGACAGAGAGAGGGGGAGGGGGGGGGAACAAAGAGTCAGATGGAGAATCAGATTAAAGGAAGGGTTCCCATCTCGTCTCACACTTACAGTTCTCAACACAAAGTATTTCCTTGGATAAATGAATTGTGTCCGGCTCCAGTGCCACAAGGATTAAATGGCAGCGTTATTAATAATATATCTTTTTAAAGGAATCTCTCCAAACCACTCGTGACGAATTAGAGCAGTGCTTGTGTGATGAGAGACCTTAATGGTAGAACGATTACCCAGATTAAAAAAAACTAATTCTAAAACCGCTTGTCACCGCTTATCACGGCCCACGTACAAAATCACACAGAACTTTCTGTTTTTGCTTTGAACATAATATAGCCACCCCAAAAATGCCAGGCGGTCTCGTCTTGCTTGTAATAACCTCTTGTGACGGGGATAGAAATGCATTGTGTCTTTGTCATAATGGAAACCAAACCTGTTTTCTACTTTTCAGGTTTCAAATTAAAAAATTGCAACAGTAGCAGATCTGCAAGCACAGTTATAAAAAGAAAACACAGTTATAATATTGAGAGGTTTCTGCCCGAGGGTTCGGCTTTTACCGCCTGATCCGGCAGTGCTTTTACCACCTGATCCGGCAGTGCTTTTACCGCCCGATCCGGCAGTGCTTTTACCGCCTGATCCGGCAGTGCTTTTACCACCTGATCCGGCAGTGCTTTTACCACCTGATCCGGCAGTGCTTTTACCGCCTGATCCGGCAGTGCTTTTACCGCCTGATCCGGCAGTGCTTTTACCACCTGATCCGGCAGTGCTTTTACCGCCTGATCCGGCAGTGCTTTTACCACCTGATCCGGCAGTGCTTTTACCACCTGATCCGGCAGTGCTTTTACCACCTGATCCGGCAGTGCTTTTACCACCTGATCCGGCAGTGCTTTTACCGCCTGATCCGGCAGTGCTTTTACCGCCTGATCCGGCAGTGCTTTTACCGCCCGATCCGGCAGTGCTTTTACCGCCCGATCCGGCAGTGCTCCCACATTTAATGGATATGTTTGTATATCGTCGCTGTCTGGGCAAAACCTTTATACATCCAAAACCGTTACTTTTCATGAAGAAGAACCTGCGTTCCAAATGGATGTATTGTAGTTGTTATCTAAACACAAACCATTTGTATCGGTTAAATGTCTATAAAACCAACAAAGACAGAGAGATTGGAAAGGTGGACAGAGAGAGAGAGAGAGAGAGAGAGAGAGAGAGAGCACACAGTGGACCGGGGACATGCTGAGTAAGCGCACATGCCGTTTATGCTCAATAAGCATTCAGCATTTGTACTCAACTTTTTCCGGATCAGGGCCCATAACATTTTGAAAGCTTTCGCACTCCTGACCACTTATGACGGAAAGCATACACGGCCTCCCCGTCTGTTCATATAGATGAGTTTTCAGAGCATGTTTGTTTTAATGATCAATCAATTGGGTGTTTTGGCTTGGATCGATTATGGAATTGGCCCAGTATATTTTTGTGCAAATAGATTAAAATCAGGAGGAATATGCATTTAAAAGCTAATCTATAAAAGTGAGCTTTAAGGAGGTATTTAAAATGTGGGACAGACTCAGTGAGCCTGAGCTCCAGGGGCAGAGCATTCCAAAGAGTAGCCTGGGTTCTGATACCAAAGGCCTGGCCTCCTTTTGTTTTTAGCCTACAGATCATTGGAATGTCCAGGAGTGCTTTGTCACTCAGTCACTCTTCTCTCTTACCAAAATGTACAACTCTCTCCCATCATGACAAAAGGCCAGATGACTCGTATACCTCCACAGTCTGCTCTCAATCCCCCCTCCATCTCCCTAGAGCCCAATTAGACCAGATAGAAAATCAGCGCAGTCAGATACTGGGGAGAATGATCGATCACGCTGACCCCGCGCGTGTAACATATATGTAACTTGTCAGCATGTAAGTTGGGCTAATACATCAGCTAACACGACTGTTGACCCCGGCACGTTCGTTCGCTCGCTCAGGGAGTCTCCACAGTAACAGCGCCGGAGGGGACAGAATAGGCCTATACACCGAAAACAGTGAGCGCCCACACAGACTATAGGATATCAAATGCAATTTTTAAAGTGGGATATGTGTGATTTCAGGGAAGAAAGTTCTAGTCGAATGTGGCTCTGTCCTGCGCAATCACATTAACATTTTTGAGAACCACTGGTGTAAACACCATTAGGAAGGAAGCCCAAATTAAGCACATATAAACACTTCAGAAACAATCCCCCAAAATATGCAAGATGCAACCACCAAACAAGCAGCTTTACAGAAAAGCAAGTGCAAGGTCTTTAATAATAACACTGGCTCTCTCTCTCTGTCCAGTATGGATTGGGCTGGGTGTGGTGTGGTGTTTCTTTTTTTGTCTTTAAAAGAAAAATGCTAATCAGCCGTGGCTATCTGTGCAGAGGAGGTGCAGAGCCCCTAATCCCCTGTGCATTACCCTAATTAATCTTTCATACATCTACATCTACATATTCAAATCACCTGAGTTTCAGCTACAAAGAGTATAGGAAGGAAGGAGAGAAACAACGAGAGAGCTGGGAGGGAGGATGGGGTGAGAGAAAGGAAGACAGGAGAGAAGATTGTTTTAGATTTTAGAAGATTGATCGTTTTATTTGATACAAAATGCAAGCGCAAACCTCTTGTTTTATTAATGAACTGGCCTGGGTGTTGTTTTCAGGGTTATCGATCTGTGTGGTTAGGCTTTGTTATACGCAGCATTGGTCAGGTTATTGTGTGAATAGAAACCTCTTCCCCTCCCTCTCTCCTCTGTCTCCCTTCTTGCCTCTCACTGAATGAGCTCTGGTCTGACTACAGAAACTGGTGGCTAACAACGGCCATTTGTCAACTGTTGCCTATAGTCTCTTGAGACAGACTGTTGACAAAGGAAAGGAAAAGAGGGCGCTGTTTTTCCTTTGTTTTGCCAATGGGTACCCAGATTGACTGTTGCCTTTTCTCGCCTAGCCAGACAACTATTCCACAATCTCCGAAAGCTATATAGAGTATGGAACTACACCTCCCAAATCCGAGTAAGGAAGCTGCCATTTCCGCTCACGGAAATATATTTCAAAATATATTTTTTAGAGCTTATTTTTATATTTCCCATTTCTGCTAAGCAGCAAACTACACATGCTTAGATGATTTATATTTATATTAGGATAAATGTGCACGACTGTAAAGACGAAACGGAAGTGGGGAGGAGGCTTGACTTCCGCTTTATATTTACTCATCATAGAGCTTCAGTTGCTCCAGACTGACAGAAGCATTTGGAAATTGCGATCAAGGCAACAGTTAAGCTGCGTTCAGACCTGAATGTATAAATTTGCCTCGGTTCGTCCCGTTTGTACCACGGCAGGTCGTGCCTGTTTGCGCAATTCTCGTCTTTGCATTGACTTTGTATGTAATCGCGCCACTCTAACTAAACCATCCAAGTCTGAACGCACCTTTAGAGACTAACTGTTGCCTAACAGGCAATCCTGCGGGGATCGCCAAGGGAGCACAGCAGTTACAATACAGAGTCAAATAGTGTCGGACAGATATAGAGCAACACAACGGTGAGAAATAACATTACAGAAGCAGCACCAATAAGGAACACCTATACTGTAACTAGCCTGCACTATGCAGAAAAAACAACAACAACAACATATAGACACCGGCCACCACAACTTGCTCCATCCCCGTTAGTTGTTAGGGTTAGTTGTCAGGGTGGTCTTGCGTGGCCAGACTGTTGCCTCCCACAATTCTCAAAAGCTTCTGGTCATACATTCTGGAGCAAGGAAGTTCTGATCATGAGTAAAGCGATAAAGCGGATGTGAAGCCTCCTCCCGCTTCCGTTTCATCTTTACAGTCGTGCACATTTATTCAAACTACCGATGATCCATGCCCCACCCGGCTCTGCAATACCCGTTGTACCCGTGTCCACCCATCTGTCTGATCCATGCCCCACCCGGCTCTGCAATACCCGTTGTACCCGTGTCCACCCATCTGTCTGATCCATGCCCCACCCGGCTCTGCAATACCCGTTGTACCCGTGTCCACCCATCTGTCTGATCCATGCCCCACCCGGCTCTGCAATACCCGTTGTACCCGTGTCCACCCATCTGTCTGATCCATGCCCCACCCGGCTCTGCAATACCCGTTGTACCCGTGTCCACCCATCTGTCTGTGTCCCTTTTATGCCCATATATGGAGATTCCTATATCTGTCTCTCTGTGTCCCTTTATTTCTATATATGGAGTTGTGTGTCAGACATGCCCAAATATGGAGTGTTGTGATGTCAGAACAGGCCAGAGGCCTTTTGTGCCGGTTCTGGATAACCGTGGGTCCGACCGACTCGACACCGCGCACTGCACTCCCTGTGGGGCCCGGGGATGTGGAACACATGTGTTGAATTTGAAGTCGGTGGGGTGAACGGTTCTCGAGTTACGTGGATTACAGACGTACACACACATACATATGGAGTTCTGTGTCAGGCATTCCCAAATATGCAGTATAGCTTGTTGATTTTGAGACGTATAGTTCCAGACAATATAGCATTCGGGGATTGCGGAAAATTGTCTGGGTACGTGAGACTAACTGTCGGGCAGACAACTCCTATATTAATTTATGTAAATAAACACCCTATACTTTATCATACTACAGCGTCACACAAAAGCATCAAAAGTAGCAGATCTACAAGCTCGAAACATGCCGCAGAGCGACAGAGGTTTCCACCCAGGTCTGACGAATGAATCTAACGTTAGTCTTTGTGTCAGATCACATACTGTAAGTCGACCTACGCAGTTGCACTCGTATAGCATTTACATCCGTCATTATCAACTTGTGTGGACCGAGAATATACTAGTTCTGTATTCTATACCAGTTAAATGACATTGACCTGCATGTGTCTGTCCTAGGTCTAAATGAGCCCCTAATTAGAGGTCTGGTATGAGGAGCCAGCAGTGTGCAAGAGCTGAGAATGGCCTCTTTTGGCCCGTGACAGCACAGGGATCGCTGTACTAGGCCTTTAGCTCTATAAGTGGATTATTCACAGGAAGTATGTGTAGCTTGTCAGTGCAACACTACCACAGTCATTATGGGGCCGTCTTCCAACCTTCTGGCCTATTAGTGAAAACATACCGGGGACTGTCTCTGTTTTCAGATCGGCTTGTCTTGCGGGCTACTTATCTCTGTCTCGCTCTCTCTTTCTCTCCATGTGTGGCTGATTTTTGAGGGGCTTGATTGGGGCTTTGGGGAGGATAGAGCATGGATGGAGAGAGTGTGAGAGAGAAACATGAGGGTGGGGCGGAACGGAGAGGGCACAGACACAGACAGAGAGAAAAGAGGCGGCGAGGGAAAAGGGAGTGACGAGAAAATAACCAGAAGGTTATATCATCATATGTTAGAGCAGTCATGCTCAAACGGAGGTCCCTGGGGTGGGTCCAGGGGGTCCCCAGCAAAAATGTGTTAACCCATTCTGACTTGAGATCAGATTCATACGAGGTTTCCACTGGACACACACTGGTCTGATTAACCCATTCTGACCTGAGATCAGATTCTAGAAATGTCAGTCGCTCTTCGATTTTTCAAAAATAGCAGACCTACAAGCTCGTATCGCGCCACTCGGTGGCGCGATATGAGCTTGTAGATCTGCTATTTTTAAATAGCTAAAGCATAACATGATGCTAACACCAAAATGGGTGCCCGGTCAGAATGGGTTAATAAAGCAATGCATCACTATCCTTTTAACCACTTCATCCATTTTTTGAGGTACAGGTTTAATGTTTGTCTTTAGTTCAATGTTTGTTTTGTAAACGTTAGACTTTAATATATTAGTGCCCCTCACTTCACACGGGTGTGATTTTTATTATACGTTTGCTATTAAAAAGTAAAATAGCACATTATGCAAGCTCGCAGCACGTCACAAAGAATATTATGTTGAAAATATTAGAACGTTTTGAATAATTTTGAATCTTCTCTTCTGGGGGGCTCTCTTGCTTTCTCAGATGGCCACCCGTCATTTCGTCCGCTTTTATCCGCAATTAATTTTTTTATTGTTTGACCCACACTTCATGACCATATAGGTGAGAGTAGGACTAGTTACTTTTCAGGATTCAAATTCAAAAGCATCAAAAGTAGCAGATCAACAAGTTCATGACGAGTAGCTTCGCGCCACGTTTCGAGCTTGCAGATCTGCTACTTTTGATGCTTTTCCTGAAACCCACCTTTTCAGACTCCATGGCCCGTAGCACTTATACCCTAGCCCACTTTTTGTAGACTTAGATAGCATTTTATACAGACTTATAGCATGTTATGTAGACAGCACTATATTTGCATTGTATGTAGTCATAGCACTTTATAGTATACAGTATATGCATAGTATAGTATAGTATAGTATAGTATAGTATAGTATAGTTTATATAGTTTCATTATATATAGTTTATATGTATAGTTTCATTATATAGATATTCCACTGTTACGTTCTTACGTATAGCTTACGCATGTTTCATGATAACTACTTTTTATGTATGTGATGTTTTGCCATGATTTTTGTTGGATTAAGAGCGTCTGCAAAATGCCTAAATTGTAAATTGATGCTAGCTGGCTGTAGTATAATTATAGGCAAATTCTGAAAAAAATGAACACAAAAAGTTAAGGAGATAAGAGGTGTCTGCCCGACAGCAACCATATACATTTGACATGAAAACCTTTGAGAACCACTGACATTAGAGGAGAGCTGGGAAGGAACAGTGAGAATGGTTATAAATTAGTAGAGAAACCAGAAAAGTACAAGACAAAGATAACGAAGGGAAAGAAATGGAAACAGAGGAGATAAACAAGCAACATGAGACATGAAAGTATTGCAGACAGTGAGAGTGGGTTCACTGCTGCTCTCCAGGGCCTAGCTCACACAGACGGCGCTCCAGGCAGTATGGGAGACGAAAGAGGGGTCGGGTGGTCTTCTCCCACCAGGGGAGGGTGTCTACAAGGGGAACTGAAGCCGATTGGCATCTGGATGAGTCTACTGGGTGGAGAAAGAACAGAAGCTGGCTGGAGGCTATATAGGCTTATTTCAAGTTCCAGGTTTGGAAGGATTGCTTGGGGATGGCGACGGAGTGGGGGTGCTCACTGCTGGGTGGTCTAAGACAAGGGCTCTCAAACATTTTCAAGCCATCTTAAAATGATTCCAAAATGATTCAGGATGTTTCTAAATGTTTTGAAGTTATCAAAACGGCCGGGCTACACTGGGGATGGAACGGAACCGTACGCAGCTGGTCATTCTGGGGACTTCCATATTTACAGTTTTTTTCTTCTCTGAAGGCGAGGTGAAGGGCAGCGTAGCGCCCACGAACACGCCGAATAATAGAGTCCTTACGCACAACCTGCACACCGCAGCAGGGTTCCATTGATCATAGTCATGGCAGCATACCATTGCGGAGCCAATTCCGTCCCCAGTGTAGCCCGGGCCTAAGTATAAAATAACAGGTTACAGTGGTCCAGCTGTTCCATATTTTGCTGGGGACCCCCTGGCACCCGCTCATGGACCCGACATTGACAACCTGATGTTTAAGATAGACCATAGGGGGTGTATAGGACAGCTGAGCTTAGCAGGAAACTAGAGTTGAAGTGAAATTGCTATTATATTCATGTTGTATCACCCTTGGCTGAACTTGTCTAGCATGAAAATAATTGATAGGTCACTGATAGTGATTTTGAGAGCTGTTTCACAATGGCAGTAAATTTAATCAGTACTTCTGGGTTGCTTGCGCGCAGAGCGCACACACACACACACACACACACACACACACACACACACACACACACACACACACACACACACACACACACACACACACACACACACACACACACACACACACACACACACACACACACACACACACACACACACACACAGATAAAGATGACTGACAATATCCTGACTCATATACGGCCAGGTTTACTGTGAGGTTCAACCTAGCTTTAAGTTGGCTGGCAGGCTGGCTGAGTTTTTAAAAGGGAAAATTGAGATACAGAAACACAGTGATTTGCTGCCGGAGACTAGGTGGGTGGGGATAGGAAGCCTGAGAGAACCTAAAGGGGGTATATAGTGTGGGAGGTCTGATGTTGATCAGTGACATGGCAGGTGGGAGGCTGGGAACAGTACGTAACAAGCTGTGAGCGAGTGCAAAGCAAAGACTGGAGGCTGGAGGTGGTCCGCTGGGGATAGCCTTGAGTGGGCAGGGGGGCTCGGAGAGGCGAGTGGAGTGTGGCTGATGACTCGCTATAGCTGCCTGTCAGCGCTGGCCTGTAATTGAGGGTGGGTGTAAGCCTGCCCACTGCATATACTCTTGACAGCTATATGTAATACACCAGGGGTCTTCAACGTCTTTCAGGCCCATGGACCCCTTAGTTGAGAGAGATGAAGCAGGGAGGGACCCCCCACTACATGTTGTATAACATTGTGTTGCAGACTAAACTGCAATTTTCATATAGATTTCATCGATTGCTTTAAGACTTATTTGAGTAAATGTGTGAATGCGTTTATGTTTCTGCATGTTTTTGAGGGGGCGCTATAGCCCCTCCAACGTCTGGCTTTCAGGAATTACATCACTAATGTTTGTTTAGAGCACTTTTAACGTGACGTCATGTGGCAGCCAAGTCTATGGACTTTTAATGTTTGTTAAGAACCCTTTTACCTGGTAATGTTTGTTTAGAGCACATTTAACATGAGGTCATGTGGAAGCCAAGTCTATGGACTTTTAATATTAGTTAGGAGTAGTTTAAACAAACATCAACAGGCAATATTTTGGATTCAAGTTAATGTGTATTTTCAGACATTTAACCACTGAACCTTTACATTTGTATTCTTACTTGTTTACCTCTACACACCAAACTCTTTGCCTATATCGGCTATTTTTGGGCTAAAGTTCTATAGAATTCTAGGGTTCTAAGTGGTTAAAAAAAATCACACAAAGATTTGGCGGCACCACGGTAGTAACTCTGAGGACCCCTAGGGGTCCCAACCCCCCTGTTAAAGACCCCTACCATACACACTTCACACATATGTCTATACTGGGCATGTAATCAACTGCTTCTCCCATACATCAGACCACTGTATCTCTCTCTATTAGCGCACTCATCACAACCGATGAGGCGGGCTGACGTGTACAGCACAGACTCCAACATAATTATTATTGAACACGCTGTCCACAATATGTACACATATATATGCAACGCACGTTGACGTTTATTAAAGGCTATTGATTAAAAGATTGAAGTTCTGTGAGCATTGTTTGATGAAGGTTGGGGTGGGGTGAATAGATAAGCCTCTACAGCCTGCGTGACAGCCAAATTAAATGGATTTCTGCCTCCAGAATTGTCCGACGTTCCCCTTAGACCGGGGAGAGAGACACACAGATAGGTTTAGGGGGAAAAGGCGATTTTGTTGGTGGGGGCTGAAGAGCAAATCTGGTCATTGCTCACGTGAATCCATAAAGCAGCTGATTCTCAAATGTTTTGGGGCATGCCAAGGACCTACAGATGTATGTACAGTATCTTGGCCGCAAATCCCCATCTGAAAACAATTTGTTCCAGAAGAGAAGCCCTGTGTTAAAAAACATTTAAAAAAACAAGGTTTTAGCAGATGTACAAGCTTGTAAATCTGCTATTTTTGAATAACTAAGCCAATGTATAAAATATGGATTGCGACACTGAATAAAAAATGTTGCGAACCAATTGAGAGCCAATGCCATATAGACACTATGCCATAGAGGAGTGCTCAGTGCAGTTCCCTGGGGAGAGACAGGTTCGGGGGCCGAAGACTCTGGTCATTGTCCACGTGGATCCAGAGATGAGTGAGACTCTGGTCATTGTCCACGTGGATCCAGAGATGAGTGAGACTCTGGTCATTGTCCACGTGGATCCAGAGATGAGTGAGACTCTGGTCATTGTCCACGTGGATCCAGAGATGAGTGAGACTCTGGTCATTGTCCACGTGGATCCAGAGATGAGTGAGACTCTGGTCATTGTCCACGTGGATCCAGAGATGAGTGAGACTCTGGTCATTGTCCACGTGGATCCAGAGATGAGTGAGACTCTGGTCATTGTCCACGTGGATCCAGAGATGAGTGAGACTCTGGTCATTGTCCACGTGGATCCAGAGATGAGTGAGACTCTGGTCATTGTCCACGTGGATCCAGAGATGAGTGAGACTCTGGTCATTGTCCACGTGGATCCAGAGATGAGTGAGACTCTGGTCATTGTCCACGTGGATCCAGAGATGAGTGAGACTCTGGTCATTGTCCACGTGGATCCAGAGATGAGTGAGACTCTGGTCATTGTCCACGTGGATCCAGAGATGAGTGAGACTCTGGTCATTGTCCACGTGGATCCAGAGATGAGTGAGACTCTGGTCATTGTCCACGTGGATCCAGAGATGAGTGAGACTCTGGTCATTGTCCACGTGGATCCAGAGATGAGTGAGACTCTGGTCATTGTCCACGTGGATCCAGAGATGAGTGAGACTCTGGTCATTGTCCACGTGGATCCAGAGATGAGTGAGACTCTGGTCATTGTCCACGTGGATCCAGAGATGAGTGAGACTCTGGTCATTGTCCACGTGGATCCAGAGATGAGTGAGACTCTGGTCATTGTCCACGTGGATCCAGAGATGAGTGAGACTCTGGTCATTGTCCACGTGGATCCAGAGATGAGTGAGACTCTGGTCATTGTCCACGTGGATCCAGAGATGAGTGAGACTCTGGTCATTGTCCACGTGGATCCAGAGATGAGTGAGACTCTGGTCATTGTCCACGTGGATCCAGAGATGAGTGAGACTCTGGTCATTGTCCACGTGGATCCAGAGATGAGTGAGACTCTGGTCATTGTCCACGTGGATCCAGAGATGAGTGAGACTCTGGTCATTGTCCACGTGGATCCAGAGATGAGTGAGACTCTGGTCATTGTCCACGTGGATCCAGAGATGAGTGAGACTCTGGTCATTGTCCACGTGGATCCAGAGATGAGTGAGACTCTGGTCATTGTCCACGTGGATCCAGAGATGAGTGAGACTCTGGTCATTGTCCACGTGGATCCAGAGATGAGTGAGACTCTGGTCATTGTCCACGTGGATCCAGAGATGAGTGTCACACTCGGTGTGAAGTGCTCTTCCCCGGAGAGTCTGTCTAGTCTTGGTAATCTAGGAGCTGCTGAAGGGCTGGGTAAGGAGGAGGAACTCATAACATCTGCCATCTTCTCAAATCTCCCACATCAATATCGCCAGCCAGCCAGCCAGCCAGCCAGCCAGGCATTAATGTCTTCTAGTGGTTTAAAGTTCCTCTCGACACCATTGGTATTTCAAAACGTATAGTGTCCGTTTGTCTCTCTCTATCACACCTGTCCTTTAGGGACAAAAAGCATGTTTGTTGTACTTTATCAAGGCCCAATCTCTCTCTCTCTCTCTCTCTCTCTCTCTCTCTCTCTCTCTCTCTCTCTCTCTCTCTCTCTCTCTCTCTCTCTCTCTCTCTCTCTCTCTCTCTCTCTCTCTCTCTCGTACTTTGGTGCTCTCATTCTCTGCACTGCTCGGTCAAGGCAAGGGGATTTGCAGCTAAGCCCGTTGTTGTCTCTGCTTGATCAGGGCACTTTATCTGGCCAATGGAAAAGCCATGTTCTGGCCTGCCTGTCTCCCTTGACACACGCACGCACGCACGCACACACACACACACACACACAGGACCATCTAATCTAACCAGCATGATATGTCACCACCAGGGCCCTGAGAACCCCTAAAACCTCCATGCGGTCGTCCGCAGATATGGCCTGCCTGGAACAAAGCAACCAGATGGATCCCATGGCTTTTCAGCAAGGGGAGAACCACACAGTCACACTCCAAGACAAGAATTAACGCAAGGCAAGAATTAACGCAAGGCAAGAATTAACGCAAGGCAAGAATTAACGCAAGACAAGAATTAACGACGGGCATTACATGCTGCAAGCGCATCAGCAAACCGTTGATTTCATCCAAGGTTTAAAGGTTTGATCACCCGTTTTTACAAAACGGGTGATTAAAGGGCCAAGAGTACAGTACGGCAGGGCTGTCATCGTACTGTATGATGTGATATTTGATGTGATAAAACAACCCTCAAGCATTAGATGTGGACCATCCCAGACCAGCCAATGCTAATGTCACGCTAATGTGTCTTGACTATTGCTTTGGGCTGTTTGGCGGAAACATTTATGTTTCAGTTTCAGCGTTAAGGTCTTAAATTAGCCCGACGCGTCTCTCAGGAAAGGCGGACCTGTTTTAATGCGTTCGGACACCAGCAACTCTCTTAACAAGCGCCTGGGCTCGCTCGCGGACAAGCACATAGGCTTTTTTTCTTCTTCCACCCCCCACACCCAACGACTTCAAAGAAGAGAGAGAGAGAGAGAGAGAGAGAGAGAGAGAGAGAGAGAGAGAGAGAGAGAGAGAGAGAGAGAGAGAGAGAGAGAGAGAGAGAGAGAGAGAGAGAGAGAACTAGAAAAAGTGCCCTTCTGGGCACAGGTCTCCACCAGGAGGATAGGAATGTAAGACATTGCAGCTTGGTGGTTGGATAGCAGGGCAACAAAAATAATTATAGCGCCATCTTGAGGCTGAGTTGAAATTGTTCATGTGGCATTTCGTCCTCGGCCTAGTGGGAATGTGGGTGCACAATTTCACACGATGTGTTCATGATTTGCATTTTGTTTGAAACTGAGCACTCCTGTGAACTTTGGAAGCCAATCTTAACCAATCAGGATGGAGTCTGGGAAATCTGAAAGACCGGTTTCGTTGAATGGCTCTAGAGAGACTGTGTACCAATTTGCGTGATGTTTGGACAAAATCTGTAGGTGTACTGTGCAAAAACTTGTTTTGCACAAAGCGGCCTCCTGGTGGCGCTATAACAGGCCGTTCTGGAAAGTTTGGGGCAGAGGTTCATCGTTGGCATCCAGGGAGTGTGTGTGCAAAATTTGGCATCGACCGGGTTAACGGTGGCCGAGATTAGCTGCTCACGGACACACACACACACACACACACACACACACACACACACACACACGGACACACACGGACGGACACACGGACGGACGGACGGACGGACGGACGGAGTGCAAAACATACTCTCCCCCCATGCCTTCGGCCTGGTGGAGACAAAGAGGCAGAGAGAGGCAGAGGGGCATGGAGGAGGGGGTTTGCGACTGTAAAAGGGATTTTAAATTACAGTTATGCTATTCTTCTGTCTTAGGGTCTCTCGCCTCTTTTACCTCTCTCATTCGATTTCGTCACTGTCAGGGCAGAAACCTCTCATCTATACAGTACATGTTGTGTGCTATAACTATAGTATCACACTGACGCTTTGTGCTCTGTCTCTCAATATCTACCTTTCTCTTAATTGCCACAGTTTACTATGAACACCTGCACCAGGCGTCCGTAACACTCAAGAAATGTCCGTCACACATCCGTCACACTCAAACCCTGTACGCTCCAGACACACTCCATATATGGCCAGTACAGAATTCATTCCATATGTTGATCTGACCTCATCAAACCCTAAGATCTGCATATATGGAGCCGGCCAGCAACTCTACATCTGACCTCACGGACACCAGATTAATAGTTTAACTCCTGCTCCTCAACTGTGCCCAATGTTGTTTCAGCGCAACCTTGCCCTTTACAGTAAGTCGCTTCTCGCCCTCAGGCGTCTTACTGGTATCTCTCTCTCTCTCTCTCTGTTTGATCGTATCCTCTCTCTTGCTGTCCGTAGTGTGGTGGTGCATGGTGTCTGCTCTGGTCTGATGGTCCGTATAGTGTGGTGGTGCTCTGCTCTGGTCTGATGAACCAATGCACTCTGACAACATCAAGGAATCTGTGCATTGCCGTCAGATTAGCCAGATAATGAGCATTAAGAGCCTGGGAGGCCAAGTTGGATTAAGGAAACATCTCAGCAGGTGCTGTCCCCCCTCATTACTCTCCAGAGATCATGCAACGGAAGGAGAAACCACCATGGGGAGCGCCGTACGGAATGGATCGATGGTTATGTGTAAGATAGAGCCCCAGGGCGGTGCTAGTTTTATCCACTAAAAGTATGACGGAAAATGGTCGTCGATTACCGTCTTTTTCACAGACAAAAAAACTAATAAAAAGAAAATGACGACTACAACTTTGATTAATTATACTGAAAATTTCGTCAGACAAAATGTTAGGGAGGGAATTAATAGACAAGGGAATAGTATATAGTATATAGAATAACAGCAGAGAGCGGAAACATTTTCAGATGGGGGGAAAACGCTTGAGAAACACAGCCTAATTAAAAGGGCCTGAGTGTGGACAGGCTCCATGACGGTCTGTGCTCGTGACAGGAGCCCACATGGTCAGCAAGATGAGGGAGATAGGTGTGTGTGTGTGTGTGTGGGGGGGGGGGGGGGGGGGGGGGGTGTCGGCAGATGAGTAAAGTCCATCTGACATGGCGATGAGGTCTGACCTTTTCTAGGATGAGAGTGGGAGAGTGTACGGGCCACACACACACACACTCACAGCCCTGCAGCAGTGCGTGTGTGCGTATATGTGTGTATGTGTGTGTAAATCCGTGCGTGCGTGCGTGCGTGCATGCTTATGTCTTCATCCAATCAAGTCTGATATGCCTTCAGGCATGACATATTTTCAATATATTCTTTATCAGTAGCAGAAAAGTAGCAGTCTCTCTCTCCTCATCTTTCATTTATTGTAGATGACCAAACTTCAGTGTCTCTCTTTGTGACCTTTCTCTTCTCCATCTGCGACGGATGTGAGTCTAATTGCTAATTAATTTAAAATCAGTTATTTTAAATGAGTCTGACTGCTAGTATACCGTGCCTTAGTACAGATCATGACGGTGAGAGAAACAGTAACACAGCAGCCAGATGCCCAACTCCCTGCCTCTGTCGGCATCAGCAGCAGATGCCAGTCATCTTCACCCTCACTCCACTGCACCCTATCCTGCATGGAGAATGGGAGGAGGGAGGGGTCACTGCACCCTATCCTGCATGGAGAATGGGAGGAGGGAGGGGTTGGCACTACACCCTATCCTGCATGGAGAATGGGAGGAGGGAGGGGTCACTGCACCCTATCCTGCATGGAGAATGGGAGGAGGGAGGGGTCACTGCACCCTATCCTGCATGGAGAATGGGAGGAGGGAGGGGTCACTGCACCCTATCCTGCATGGAGAATGGGAGGAGGGAGGGGTCACTGCACCCTATCCTGCATGGAGAATGGGAGGAGGGAGGGGTTGGCACTACACCCTATCCTGCATGGAGAATGGGAGGAGGGAGGGGTCACTGCACCCTATCCTGCATGGAGAATGGGAGGAGGGAGGGGTTGGCACTACACCCTATCCTGCATGGAGAAGGAGGGGATTAAGCAGCCATCACAGAAGAGATGTACACGGGCATATTGTATCTGGGAAGAAGTTACACGCATTTTGTTTACCGAGACACAGTTCTTGCATCACGTTGGATGCTGTGATCAGAGACACAGTTCTTGCATCACGTTGGATGCTGTGATCAAAGAAACCTTTGCTCTCGCTGACTGGAGGGAAAGTGAGTACACTAGTATACCATGCTTACACACACGCACCCATCCGCACATGCGCAAGCACGCACGCACGCACGCACACACACACACACACACACACACACACACACACACACACACACACACACACACACACACACACACACACACACACACACACACACACACACACACACACACACACACACGGCAGGTTGGAAGAAACTGGTCCCATGTAAACAAAAATGCTGAGGTTGAAAGAGCCTCCATGAAAGTACGAGACACATTGCAAACCAAGTTGTTTTAGACGACACGGCTGCCTATAGCAGACATCAGAGGTATACCGGAATTCACAAACATCTATGCATGCAAGAGCAGGTACTGTACACATACAGCATTGATTTAAGCTTCAACAACCAGAAACCTCCTATCTTTGCTGGGGTAAGCAAGGGGCTGCCACTTTCCTCTTCGTCATAGTCCTGGCTGGTCTATATGCACTAAGGAAAGCCATCAGTGGACGAGAGTAGTATCTTGGGCCTCACACTAACACCAAGGAGGTCGAGACAACACCCCACAGTAGGCTATAGTCCTCTGACAGACCTGGACTGTGCAGAAGAACATCAGCCTGATCTCTGACCATGTGGAACAAGCTCAGGACCTCCTGAACAGAGTGGAGTCAGAGTGTGCCACGGTTGGCTTATACTGTAGGTTATCACCTAAAACATCCCATCGGAACATCCACCTCTGACAACAACAGAAGGCACTGCTCTGAAGGAAGTCAAGGATTTCAAGTACCTGCATGGGCTCATGGGTCAACTCAATGGAGCAAGATCTTAAAGTGACACTTGGAGGGCCTTGAACGGCATGGCCAGTGTTTGGAACTCCAACCAAGAGCTGCCATGCAGCCAGCAAATGAGTGCTGTTGGAAGCCCCACACAGGCATCCCACATTAACATACTGTAGGTGGATGTACTCAAGAAAGACGCAGGAGCACAAAGTACCTTATTATTAAGAGCTGGTCAGACGTACTGTATAGAAAACCTGGATGACATAGAAGCAACGATGGAGAAGACGACCTAGTCCTAGACAGAGAGAGAACGCCCTGTTTGATCACACAGCGTCACACAAAAGCATCAAAAGTACAGTATAGATGCTTTTGGATGTGA
Organism: Protomyctophum parallelum; assembly: GCF_964188405.1. NCBI lineage: Eukaryota > Metazoa > Chordata > Actinopteri > Myctophiformes > Myctophidae > Protomyctophum > Protomyctophum parallelum. The sequence goes on along the minus strand of NC_139701.1, from coordinate 7,778,921 downwards.
ATCCTGGAAAGTAACAGTTTTGGACACATGGGGTTTCCACCCGACAGAGACAAAATATATTATGCATGTTCATATTATGCATTATGCACACAACTGGACATAGACAAGTGAAATCATGCTACAACTTTCAACATCTTTCACCCTCTCTCTCTCTCTCTCTCTCTCCCCCACGTGTTTTGCGCGTCAGCGTTCATTTCTCTTTCCATACATCTTCCGTGGGCCATTTTATAGACAAGCAAGGGCATTTTATAGCATTAATCAGGCTTTTAGGCCGCCAGTCCATGCGTTAAAAAAGGTTATTTGCCTAATAGATAAAGAGGGTGTAGTGAATTAGTCAACGTTCCGCCATAGCTGCAAAGAGCTCTACTGGTTAAACCCCTGACCCCCCCCACCCCCACCCCCCTCCCCCCCTCCCGCACCACAGACCACTTAGAGGAGCAATAGATGGAGAGAAAGAGAGACTTCATGCATCACATGCTTGTAGCCTGTGAGCCACACACACACAACAGAGCCACACACACACACACACACACACACACACACACACACACACACACACACACACACACACACACACACACACACACACACACGTACGCACATAATAGTGAACAAGAACACTCCTCGTTAGTGTTAGATTGAAAAGCAGATAGTGCCAGATAGTGATCCGATTGTCAACTAGATAGAGGAGAGAGAGATGGAGGGAGGATAGGGAGTCGTAGGGTTATCTTAGAAAAAGATTCTTCAAATCACCATATCTCGTACAGACTATTTGGCCCATTTAATTTGCAGAAGAGCTGTCACCTCACACAGCTGTCTTGTGCTGCTTTGCAGTGTTGACATGGCCTTGCAGGTCTAAACAACCTTTATTTGTGCCAGCTTTGCAGACAATACACTCTGCCTCCTATTGGTCACGACCAAGACGAAAACACTATAGTTATTTCTCTGGTTCATTTTATGGGTGAAATGGGGTTTGTGTATCAGCATGTTCATTCATTCACGGAGCGCTCATGGTTCAGTGCATCTGCTGCTTTGATCTGAGCGAAGGTCAAAGCGCAGGGCAGAGTTGAGCACTGCATTATGAATAATACACGTTACGGGGGAAATCAGGTCCGCCTAGTGTGTTTCCAAACAAACCATTGAACGTGAATTGTATGTAAATACATATGCTTCAATAGAGACAGACAGCTATGTGAGTCATAGAGACAGAAGGCTATACAGTATGTGAGCTAATAGTAGAGACAGACAGCTATGTGAGAGTCCTAGAGTCAGACAGCTATGTGAGCTTTTATACTTTATAGTCATAGAGACAGACAGCTATGTGAGAGTCCTAGAGTCAGACAGCTATGTGAGCTTTTATACTTTATAGTCATAGAGACAGACAGCTATGTGCTATATAGCTGCAGCTATAGCTGCAGTAGAGAGACAGACAGCAGTAGAGAGACACAGACAGCTATGTGATCTATATAGTCATAGCTGCAGTAGAGACACAGACAGCTAGAGACAGAGAGCTAGCTGTAAGCTGTCATGCTGACATGTCACATTCTCGTGTGCCATCCCGACTGTGATCTTACTGTCTGAATGACAGCTTGTTCACTCTGCTGATAACTCGATAAACACACACACGCACACACACACACACACACACACACACACACACACACACACACACACACACACACACACACACACACACACACACACACACACACACACACACACACACACACACACACACAGTTTCAAGGGAACTTAATAACAGTTGGTAGGGGCCGGTGGCATATAGGAACGGATTCAGGCTGTATTCTAAAGGGCTACTTCACCCCTTTTGCAACCAGATCTTATTTTAATGATGTATGGGAGACAATGTTCCCTCTAATTTTTTTTCGGTCTGAGCAAACACTCAAACCTCCTGAGCAGACATCAGCAACTGCTGAGCAAACATACGTCACCTTGACACCAACTATCCAAACGTTACATAATGCGAAGTGAGCGCCCCTCACTTCACACATGTGTGATTTTTTTTCTTTTTTCCAAATGGATTTTGGTATACGAGTGAATCAATGAATAGTTACATAAGGTTACGCAAGTTACAACATTTTTATTTTATATCAAGGTGGTAGGCTAGCATTTTTAGAAATATTCAGTTATCAGTGGTTCTCAACCTTTTCAGGCTGTGCCCCCCCAAAGTAATCATATTTGAACTGGGGACCCCCCCACCCAGACAAGCAATAGAATGGTTCCACAGATAAATATTGTGAAAATAGCCAATCTACAAGCTCGTTGTGAACTTGTAGATCGGCTATTTTCACCAGTTTGACCAGTTTTTATAGCATGGTTTGCTGCTGATTACTTTTGATGCAGTAATGGTATTTTTTCTTTTAGAGTCTTTGAGGTATTATAAAAGTCTTAAAAGTCCTTAAATTGTCACTTCACTGTCATCTGGGCCTGGGGTGGGGTCCTCCCCCCACCCCCAAATCATGTGGAGACCCACAGGTTGAGAACGACTGGTATATGGATAGCCTACTAATTGTGCATTACTTGGGGGGCATGAGAAACCGTAAACACTTTATTGGGACACACACACACACACACACACACACACACACACACACACACACACACACACACACACACTAAGACCGAGTTTGTTGGTGTGTCAACTCCAACTCCTATAGTTTCTCAGATTGTCGAACGTCAACAGCCCCTACTACGCCAGCTAGCAGAGGGATTGATTGAAGAAAGCTGTATTAACAGATTGGATAATAATTACAGAGAGGTTCCATATGGGACTAGACCGCTAGAGATTAATGTTAACTTCCACATGTTGTTTCATTCACAAGTACACTGGACTGCGGAGGCTTGTTGTGCTGTAGTGATAACAACGTTAGCTAACCAGCTAATGCGAAGCTAACGTTATTCCCCCTCTCCTTGTTGCGCGCACAGCCGCACTTCCATCCGTTCGCCTTTTAAATCTAAATGTCCCATCAACGCACGGGTCCAAGGCGCAACGCGATCTTATCTGGTTCTTGGGGTTTCACACACTGACTGCACTGCAGTGCTGCCTGCTCCTTACGTCTCCACCTAAGGCCGCGCAGACGGCGCACTGGGCGCAGTATACACAAGAGGAGAGGAGAGCAAAGAGTCAAAAAAGGAGGGGAGGAGACCTGTCTGTCGCCTCGCCTGTATGTGTAATCTAAATAAACTGTAAAGTAAATAGAAATAATAAAGTGTGGGCAACTGTCGACTCGGGATAGGTATTATTACTGTAATGTAGAGGATACTCGGGGGGAACACCTTTTTCTTTTAAAGAAAACTTTTTTTTACACCAGCGTCGGTGTCTGTGCGCGACAGATTTCAGTTGTGCGCGAGAGCATTTGGCCATGTGCGCGCGCGCGCACGGGCGCACGTTAGGGGGAACATTGATGGGAGACAAGAAACACTTTCCTGGGGTTTTTATGCAGGTAATATGTGTTTTTAGATATTTCTGTATTTGAAATTGCCAGTGATGTCATGGACACTGGTCTCACTTCCTTCATGGACTACATGTCTCAGTAAAGGGCCTTTCCAACGGGAAGCGAGGAACGCAGGCGTTGTTGTCTGGATCAACGACAGGTCTCCTCCAGGTCTGGATCAACGACAGGTCTCCTCCAGGTCTGCTCAAGAGGGGCGCAACAACGCAAGCGTCAAAAATAAGCTAACAGTATCCAGGTCTGGTGAGTCGAGCACGCACGCGACAAATTCACGGGACCGCGCTCACGTAAATACACTTGCGTTGTCGCACCGCGACTGCTCCCCAGTGCTCCGCGCAAAAACACAGGTCTCATTGAAAATGAAGTATAGGCGCGTTATATCGCTTCACATTTGAAAGGCCCTTAAGACAGCCCTCTCCCTCTCCACAAGGTGGGGTGAGTGCAGCAAAGCACTCTTGTACTTGTAGTAATCAAGCAGTGATACCAGTGTCCATGACATCACAGACACTTTGAATTACTAGAATATCTAAAAATTACGCACATAAATACCCCAGGAAAGTGTTTCTTATCATTAAAGTAAGGTCAGCCATTCTTTTAGGTCAGTTTTGAGTTTGGGAAATCGGCGATCGGGAGTGGAGATGGCCCTTTAACAGGTTTTGGTACAGGGCATTCCACATGTTGGTGGCAGCATAGAAGATTGCATTTGTCCCTGTGCACCCGCCTTAAAGATGGAGTGCCGTGATTTTTTTCCACACTTAAACATGATCATCAGGTGTATTTAGGTGTATATGAGGTATAATTTTTTCAAAAAAGTGTACAGTATTTGTTAAAATGATGGTTTTATGTGGACACACCCACCAGTGCATTAGGTATGCGTGAGTTTAACCTTAGCACCACCCACCTTATCCAGCCCCCCGCCTCCTACTTTAAGACCACCCACCTGTCATAGTCCCTCCCCCTTCTAACAAAAGGACTGCTCATGGCTCCGCCCATGTGTTTACAAATATAAAATGGCAGAGGGAGGACAGATTGGTGAGGTTCAGCCATATATGTTTGAACCAGATTCTGGTTCAGATGAAGAGGATGATGTACAACTGGTCCACCACAACCGCCAAAATGTGGACCCATCTGAATGGTAAGAAATGTTAACAGCTAACAATGTTAAACCTCATTATATAGATGTTTGATAAAGCTGGATCCATTAGCTTTCACAAATTCTGGCAATGGATACTACTAATGCCATTCCTTTGTCCATAAAGGTGTTCATGTGGTCACTGCCAAGCCATGGGAACAGAAGAGGAGAACATATGTTGTCAGGAGATACCACAGGTATTATTTACTGGTTCCTGTTTGTAAAAGGACAATTTGTCACAGGTCTGCATGATGCATCTTGTCCTAGAGATGATGCACTGCATAATATACACAATGTTATAGAATAGGATTAAAATATGGTCTTCACTGTCTTCCCTAAATGTATGAAGGTTATGGCTAAATTGAACCAGCTACTATTACCTCCAAGGTGCATGTCCCTACACCCTGGGTTGGAGCCGGTATGCCTCAACCCATTTTCTTTAGAAAATGCCCTCCAGGTGTACAGGGCATTCAATGGACCCCTTGATGACGTAAAAGGAATGAGAAGGTAAGAATCACACAGAATATGATGATACACCTTTTATTGATGCCCATGGGAGGATGATACCTAATCATAACAGCAACAGCAGTGACTATATGAAAAACAAAAACAAATCAAAACAAACTGTCAAAAACAAACAGACATCTAGTGCCCATGCAGACTTTCTTACCCCTACCTAATCCTGGTTTCTGGTTTGCTATCTAACAGACAACCGTTTTCCCCAGGCGCTGCAGGTATTTGGCATACAGGTGCTTCACAAGCTGGATCTATGGGTATTTGGGAGAGGGAAACCGTAAGGTCGCCCCATCATGTGTGGCCTGCCGGGTCCGGGCTGCATACCCTGATGACGACGGGGAGTATGTGGGATTCAGACCCTACCTCGGCTGAACCTTGACACCACTCCTGTCGAGGTAATAGTGTCCTTGTCTGGCCTGTCGTATGTGGAATTCAGGGGGGGTGGGATGCGCAGCTCAAGCAGCTTGGCTGTAAATGTTCTTGGGTCCTTCACTACCTCATCAAAAAGAACCGCCATTAGGTTTTGGACATATTCTGTAAACATATACAACACCTGTTTAGTTATTTACACTTCTAGCCCATTCCCTCTGAAACTTTTGTTATGTACAACCAATACATATTTGGACAGACTTACTCAATGTTGGCCTCTTCTTTGTTGGTCTTATAGAGTATTTCCCCTTCTTGAATTTTGGGTACCAGATCTGGTATTGCGCTTCACCGTTCCTCAGTAGTGGCTCTCGTCTCTTATTTTCATTCTGGTGCATGGCTGCAAGGTACAGCCTGGAAGGAAGAATTAAATGTTCAAACATTTTATATTGTACCTACAATAAGTGATTGCACTACTTCATTACCAATACCTGCACAGCATCCCTCTGAATCCAAACACCACATTTTTGGGTGCGAATCTCAAAATGAGGGAATGAAATCCCTCAATCTCCGATGTCTGATGGAGAGGGCTCAGCCTAGCCACATCCTTCAGAAGTCTTTTATTTTGGATGATGTCCCTCAGTTTTGCTGATGGTTTAGTTCCTTGAAAGCAAAGGAATAAAACAATATATAATCAGTTTAGAATGTATATCCTACATATGCTTGCCTTCATAATAATAAAAAAAATGAAACATACCAGATTTCAACCACTTCTTTGAGCGTCTTTTTATTCGCCGGTGCAAACATTTAGGGAAGAGGACGTTTCCATGTTTGTGTTTGTTGTGGATGTGGTTCAGTAGAGAAGTCCACTTTGCAATTGTGACATCACCAGAAGGAGATCGATGGGTTGACCAGTACAGGTGGTTGACAACACTTTGTTGCCATTTCTGGATCATCTCGCACCCCTTCTCCTTCCCTAGTTTCTCCACCTTCCGTGAGACAGCTGGGAATAGAGCGGAATGAAATAGAATAACATGTTTTATAGTATGTGTAGTAGAGTAAGTAGTAAGTATAAGCAATACGTTTATTTTTATCATATTGATATACCTTTTGCAACATGCCACACGTCATAGTAGTGTGTAATTTTCGACTTCTTCTCTCTCAGGTATTTATTGACCTGTAAGTGTCTGTCCGTGATGAAGGTGTGGATCTTGACACCAGAGTCCTCGATACATTTCAAGCTGCGGACCAGGCCCTCCAACTCCATGTTGTTCGAATGGCGGACTTCATTACTCTGGGAAGACAATAATTGTATCCACCTTGTTACTGTAATTACATACAACACAATATGCAATCATGTATTTCACCTGCTGAATAAAATCTCACCTGCACCAGCTGAACATCGATGACATTGCCATTTTCTATGTCCATGACTGTGTACGACCCATACTTGGCATTGTGTCCTGGACTGTCCGCCCTCATGTCCCCTCCCAGGGTGACACCATTCTTTGCTTTCATTATTAGCAGAAGGCCAGTCTGGATGTTCTTCCATGTTGAATAAATACACGGGTCCAGGTAGTTCCGTACATGCCTGTGGTATGTGGTTTTACCAATGGTCTTTAGCTTGAGAGCAGTCAGGACCTAATGCATGGATTTAATATTGAGAAATTTGAGAAACATTGAGAATGAGAACCCTGAGAAGTCCTGGAGATTTACATATGTACAGTAAATGTGTTAACCACCTTGTTCACGTGCGTAAAAGACGAGCCTGTGAATGAAATGGCAGCAGACAACTGGAGATTCCCTGCTGGAGTACTCCCAATCATTGGCTGGCTGTCCCACCTGCGGTGGAATTCACATCTTGGACAGCTTTGCTGAACGGACAGATATGTTCCACGCACTGTTGTCTTCACCTTACAGGTGCATGCACAGACAGGACACTGATAAAAGAGACTCAGCAGACAATCTTCGTACACAAGATATTTTGGGATGTCCTTGATGTTGTACTGTGGTTGCGCACTGTGCAGGGAGAAGCAAAACATATACCAGTCAAGACAGTATGCAGTTTCATTATACTTTGCAAATAAGTATCATACTTTACAGCATCCCACACAGTGAGTGAGTGGCAAGTAAATTAGTGAGGTGAGACAGACAGACACTGACTGAGAAAGAAAGACAGGCATAAGAGACATGCAAGTGAGCAGATAACTGATATATTTTGGTGACTACAAGAACTCACATGGTAATGGGTGAGCCACCCAAACTGGACACACTTGGGCTGTATGTGACATCTGTATCAATTGGGTTGTATGATGTGTCTGTAGTATAGCCTGCTGAATCTGGACAAGGAGCTACAAGACATGCCCTCTTCATGGGTGGGGGGCCATCATCTGTAGGGGCGGCCGTAGCCACTCCAACTGATTTATTGGGGAATTTCACCTGGAGACCTACATTAGACATGAAAATGATGTGTCAACACTTTATTATCAGAATGGAAGAATAGATGTGTATATAATTATTGCAGAGATAGCTGCACACCTTTGCTTCTCATGCATTTCCCCAAAGTTCCCTCTGACAGCTGGGTACCCATAGTCCTTACAGCCCGTCTAGTTGTCTGGACACCGACTGTACAGCAACACTGCTCTGGACAGACAGGTAATTCCTAAATAGGAATAGGGATTAGTTGCAATTGGTATAATTGTGTGCAAAACAATGACTACGGTATATCCATTACAGGGGCATCATCCTTATAGCACCACTGCACAGTGCACACATTTTACTACAATATGTGTATTCCTTCAACCTGACATTCCCATTTAACTAGGCTATGTATCTTTTCATAACCTACATCCCCTTACTTGGAAATATAAATGTAAGCTAAAGTATTGCTCTCATATTAATGTGCATTAGAGCCAACTCCACAGTGTCGTCCCTTTATAACAGATCAAACAGATAATAATAATAATTATTATTATTATTATTATTATTGACAGTCACTTTATGTTATGTAGATGTAGCTATCCTAGCTCTGACCCTGGCTGATATGTCTCCAATTCGTCCCACCCACGTCAGTAGGTTGTGACGGTTTAATGTCAAATTATTAGTCTGAACATCGTATGAAAAATCTAAAGGCAGTCACGGTGATCTACATGTGTCTGTTGTCCAGACGGGCTGAAAAAAACACATCGACGGGCTGAAACAACCGGTTAAAACGTTTAGTTATTTGGCAAACTGCGTTGAATTAACATAGAGGCTCGTCCCCGATCAAAAACCTCCATGGTAAACGCGGCGATGCGTCATTGCGCCGCATGCGCGTTCACAACCAGGACAGCCTGTGCACGTTGGATTCAACACATAGCGGCATAACAAACCGTTTAAAAAGTGTTCTTCAACGCATTAATTCATTTCTTCAGTCCGTCGTAACAACAGACATCTGTAGGTTACCGCGACTACCATTACAGTTTCGATACGATGTTCAGAAGTGATCTTAAGAGAAGAGAAACTAAATCTCGCAACGAAAGCGTGGGAGGTGTCAGACACAAGGCGATACTGCAGTCAAACCGAAACATGTTCAATTTTATTTAGCCAGAGAGATGTTTAACTTACTGGTAATACTCCAGAGGTGCTGCTGCTTTCTGGATCCCCAGGATAAATCGTTGGGACAGCGCCTGGCTTCAGCAATTTCTTTTTAGCAAATCCCAAATGAACTTGTTGTAAGTTGGTGAAGCAGTCATTAGTGAAATGTGAACTACACACGCGAAGTCTCGAAGAGATTGTTAAGGGAATCACCCTGTCTTTATAAATAAAATTAAGCCATTGATCACGCCTGCTGTCAGATGGTAATGTGTGAAATGACTTTTTGACAGCTGTCACACAGTTTGGTACAGAGCACCCTGCTACCGCCATGTTCAAATGCACATGTGTATGACGACAGCTCCGCCCACAGAGGTTGGCATATTTAAAAAAAATGATAATGAGGAGGAGGTGGTCGTTGCGTGCAATATTTGTACGTCACACTATCCGTGTTTACTTCATTGGCCCGTTTGACCGTCAAGGGTTCAGCCTCCAGGAAGAAACCCTAAATACAAAGTTATTACACCATTGCTCATAAAAACGTCTCCAGGGTGTCTAATGAAGTACTGTCACCTCATAGACACATGAAAAACTGGAAAAATACAAAAATTGTGGCACTCCATCTTTAAGATATCTGCATGCATTGTGCAGTGCGTATCCATGTCCCTTCTGTGTGTGTGTGTGTGTGTGTGTGTGTGTGTGTGTATGCGTGTGTGCGTGTGTGTATACTTAATGACTCATCCAGCGAGGGGACTGGAGAGAGCCAGCGGGTGTGTATATATACTTTGACTTTTTCTTTGTCATTGGCACAGACAGCAGCACATAAACAGATGAAGGCAGAGGGTGTATACACGTGCGTCATGCGAACGCAGATCGCTGTCTGTCACTTAATACCAAAGAGCATCGTCCTCTCATGCTGACGCAACCAGTCCCCGTCTGTCTGTATAGCCCTGTGACAGATGAGCGTTTTTAGGAGTGTGTGCGTACACACACACACAAATACAGCCTCCGCCCCGGAGGCCCGCGGAGCAACTATAGCTGCAATGTGCTGTCACTGTACTGTCACAGCACTGTAATGGTTGTGTTAACCCATTTTGACCTGAGATCAGATTCTAAAAATGTCTTCTACATCCTGACAGTTTTCTGAAAAAGCTATGTTTCTATGTCAGTCGTTTTTCAAAAATAGCAGACCTACAAGCTCGTAGCGCGCCACTCGGTGGCGCGCTATGAGCTTGTAGATCTGCTATTTTTCAATAGCTAAAGCATAACATAATGCTAACACCAAAAGGGGTCCCCGCCCCAAAATGGGTTAAGTATACAGTGTCCCTGTGCGTGTTTGTGTGTGTGTGTGTGTGTGTGTGTCTGTCTATGCCAAAGGCAGTCTCAGCCTCTCAGGGGTTTTTTTGGGCTGCTTGTATCTTGTATGGTCGCTGTCGGGTGGAAACCTTGTAAGTCCAAAACCGTTCCTTTTTTGTCCTGTAAGTGATTTAGAATAGTGCAAATGGACGATCTACAATGTAGATGGGCTATTTTCGTTAGGCTATATACATTTGTGCGGTAGAACGTTAATATACGAAAACACATACAAAGTTGAAATACGTACGAATAGGTTTCTGCCTATTCTGACAGAAGATTTTTTCTTTTTTTATTCATCCAGATGTCTATATCTGTCATACAGTATAATAAGCCTGCCTGTGTGTTGAACAATAGACAATAAAATGATCTTGATATAATGCCGTGCAGAGCGGCCGTGTGCTAGCTGCTGTATCACTGTGAAAGCTGTCCATAATGTATCTCCATGGGTGCCACCAAAACATCACGCCCCTGTGGATGTAGCTATTGTATCATAATAATGAAGTGGTTCTTTTCCCCTCTCACTCACTGTGTATGCGGTTCTGTCCCCATTCTGTGTATGCTCTCTCTCCCTCTCTCTCTCTCTCTCTCTCTCTCATTACCGTGTTCACTTCTAATGAACGATGTGTGCTAATGGCGCGTGGCTAAAGTCACTCACTCAACATTTCATTCTAAGTGCCTTACCTGCTAGCGAATTAACATGCACACACATACATCAACACCCTTGCTCGCATAATATTCTCTCTCTCTCTCTCTCTCTCTCACACACACACACACACACACACACACACACACACACACACACACACACACACACACCCTCACACACACACACACACACACACACACACACACACACACACACACACACACACACACACACACACACACACACACACACACACACACACACACACACACACACACACACACACACACACTTCTACAGACATCAACTCATCCATATAATGCTGACGGGGAGTATTGCTGTTGCAGAGAGATATTACTTAGCTGTATTGCATTGCTTGCACTACCAGTAGGAGAAAAACATATTACTCACAAAATGCCATTAAGGTGTGTGAGACCAAGCCTGACTGACTCCTCACAAGCTAGCTGTCTGAGAGAAAGGGTTCACGCTCACGCCTCGACCGGAGACACATGCACGCACGCACACACGCACGCACACACGTGCGGATTTGACACATATCAACATGCGGTCTCATGGTAAAGATATAAGAATGTGATGTTTGTTTACAACGTAGGGGTAGGCCGATATGTGAAATCAAAATGTCTAAATTGAGTCAGAAAAGCAGACTATGTGGCTCAAACCACCAGTATTAATAACACTATGATTGAGGACTCATCCACTGGAGCAGTGTGAAGGGGGGGGGGGCAGGACATTGTTACGTATCTTGCTCAAGGACATTTGACACATGGGCCGGACGACCCGGGGATTGAACCAGGGACCTATCTGGTTCCTAGGCAGCTAGTTCCCAGATGGCCACTCTTACGCCTGAGACACACCCGCCAAGAATAGCACCATTGTTTTGGTTAGGCACACATCTTTATGTCAATGCTGGAACTGTCCGCCTGATTACATTTAGACCCGAGGCCGAATGCCTCCTAAATCCTAAATACAATGTGAAAACGTTGTTGCTGATGCATGTTGTGTTTGAGTGTATAGCTCAAATCTAAAATGACAGAGGCTTTCCCATTGAATTGTTAAGGTGAGGCTTCACTTCAGAGTTAAGCTTAGATTCATGTCAAAACTGTTTAGTTTCAAACAGACTGCAATGATTACACATTAAATTGATTGATTATCTCACAGTAGGCAGAATGGGTACATTTCAAACGAAAGCACAAGTCAATACAAACACTGTTATCTGTGGACGACACCATGATTAAGCATTACACTTGTTTACAACAGGGTCAACCACTTTCAATTAATCAGAACATTTAGAGACGTACAAATATACACTTCTATAAAAATGGAACCTAGGTAGGTAATTTAATCTTTCCGTGTGATAATATTGTCACCCACTTTAACTGAGAAGCCGTCTGCCTTGCTGAGATTGCTATTTGATCCAAAGAGAATGAATTCAGTTTGGTGGAAACGTGTACTAAATAGTTTGTTATCAGCAAGCCAGGTGCAGATTCTACCGAGTTTTCAACCTACAGTTTGTTCCTGTCCGAGCTGATGTCATGTCGTTTACATATATTAGGAACAGTAAAGTCCCTATGCTTCCTTGTGGAACGCCACAGCTCACTGGGAGGGGGAGGGGACGACGACGACGACAGTGTTCTGTTCACCTCCACCCTCTGTACTCTCCCCTTCAGGTAGGATTGAATCCAGCTCACTGATGTGCTATCAAAACCAATTGATTTTAGCTTATTAATCAGTATGGAGAGGTTTACGGTGTCTAAAGCCATTTGGAGGTCTAGCATGACCATGCTGCAGTATTTGCCAGCATCCACCTCATGTTTGATGTGGTCGCTCAAATAGAGTAGGTCATGTGCCAGTGGAGTGGATTAATTAATATTGACACATTGATATAATGATCGATTATGCAAATCCACACATCTCAGACTCTACTCCCTTCTGGCTCCAAAACTATGGAATGAACTTTGCAACCATTGCAATCAGAACTACAGACTCACTCCCAATCTTATGTAATTTTGATTTATAATTTAGTATTTTATTAGATTAATAATTTAGCACTTTATGACATAGCACTCTATAATGTATACTTACTCATAGCTTTACTGTACAGATAATCTACTGTTAGACAGATATTACGTTCTTAGCTTGCTTATGATTCTTGATAACTATTTCTACAGTATGTATTTGATGTATTACCTTGTGTTGTTCTTGCTTACTGATGGTTCCATTGTTTGTCCCACCATGTGAAAATAGGCACCATCTTTCACTGTTACAAACTATTCTACTCTGGAAGACGAGGGAAAGAATCGATGCATAGAGCGATAGAAAGAAAAATGTTGAGGGGAAGAGATGGAGAGAGTGGGCGTAGATAGATAGAGTGGGGAGATGGAGAGGACAACAGAAGAAATAGTAAGAGGCGAGATAAATAAATAGAGAGAGAGAGAGAGAGAGAGAGAGAGAGAGAGAGAGAGAGAGAGAGAGAGAGAGAGAGAGAAAGAGAGAGAGAGAGGGAGAGAGAAGAGAGAGAGAGATATTACACAAGGAAGATGGGTGGAGTGATAGGAAGGGAAGACATGAGAGAAAATAGAGAGAAGAGGGCGAGAGATTTATGGAGAAAGAGTGATTTGAGTGGTGAACGTAGAGGGAATTGTAGGTAAAATGTGTGTGTGTGTGTGTGTGTGCACGCGCATGCATGCGTGCGGTGTGTGTGTGTGTCAGTGGGTTTACATTATTGATGTACTGTGGATTTCACATTGTCACTGAGGCTGTTCCTGTCATGCCCTGTATG
>NC_139701.1:7727559-7760059 GCF_964188405.1 Protomyctophum parallelum | reverse complement strand
CTAGATGAATGCATCTTCAGACAAGGTGGAGATAAGGTTGGTCTCAGAAATAGTTACTGTATAGCTATGCCTCTGCACTGTGCACAACGTGAATACTGTATGTCTCTACTGCAGAATTGAACTAAAGCAGAGAATGGCAAATAGAACTGGCACAATACAGTATAGCCTCTGTTTTTAAGGCGCTCAGTGAACGGCAAACAGGACTACCCACACACACACACACACACACACACACACACACACACACACACACACACACACACACACACACACACACACACACACACACACACACACACACACACACACACACACACACACACACACACACACACACACACACACACACACACACACACTGTGAGGGCCATTTGCTGCCTGCTGCATTCCGTCTCCATGGTGCTGCTCTCTCCAGGCAACTCACACATCCCATAATTTAGCCCCTATCTCACTGGTTGAGGTTGTTTGGAGGGGAATGTGCTCTCTCTCTCTGTGCATGTGTGTGTGTGTGTGTGTGTGTGTGTGTGTGTGTGTGTGTGTGCGCGTGTGTGTGTGTGTGTGTGTATGCACTCTTTCAAAGTCTCCATGTATGCGAGTGTATTAAAAAGAGATTGAGATTTTATGTTTATCTACGTGTGTGTGTGTGCGTGTGCATGCGCTGCGTACGTGTGCAAATGGCCCTCATACTGCTTGATGCCCAGCTAGACGCCTTGGACACTTGCCCTTCACGCATAACCTCATAAACATACACAGAGAGAGCGAGAGAGAGAGAGAGAGAGAGATTATCTTCTAGCCCATTCTTTCTTTCTGTGTCTCTTGCTCTGTCCATTTTCAGGTTCTCGCCCACACTCCCCTGCTGTCTCACCCGCAAAGAGGGCCAGGCAGTGCTGTCCTCCTGGAATGTGATGCATGGCCTCTACCAAAGATATGGACTCTATATTCCCAGTGAGTGTGTGAGAGAATTTACTTATAGTCGCCGGAAAAAAGGATTTCTGTAACTCACAACTTTCCATTTCCACCATTCTAATGGAATCCATGGATGAGACAATATCTTTGAAGTAGCAGCTCCCTTTAGTTTACTTTGAAGTGACGCAGTCACAGTATGTCCAGTGCTGCTCGTCTCCATCGGGTGGAAACCTCATAATATCTCTGAAGTAGCAGCTCCCTTTAGTTTACTTTGAAGTGACGCAGTCACAGTATGTCCAGTGCTGCTCGTCTCCATCGGGTGGAAACCTCATATGTCCAAAACCAGTTACTTCTCAGGATTCAAATTCGAAAATCGACAAGCTCAAAACGTGCAGACTCGCTCCACACCTCGAGCTTGTGGATTCACTACTTTTATCTCATTGAAATTGCATTTATTTTTAGACAAAACAAAACAAATAATCATTTATTTCAAAACAATACAAATCAACTTAACTTAACTAAACTAATAACTAATAACGCCCCCCCCTTCTCCCTCCCATCCCCTTTCTCCCTCCTACTTTTGATGCTTTAATGCTGTTATGATACAGTGTGATGTTAATTCATGAAAGAAATCACACCCGTGTGAAGTGAGGGGCGCTCTTCTCGTCGTACATCATCCAATAAAAAAAAGAATAATACTTCTTCATGAATTAATTTGTCAACTTATGTTATCTTTTAATCATGAAACAATGTTTAAAAAAAACTCATCTTTTCCCCATGAACATGTAAGATGACAACTGAATTTATGTGATAAGCCCCGAGCTGAATTAAAACAGTTAAAACAGTAGAATAGCCGATTTGCTCGTCCACAATTATGACGTAAATTCTCCTGTCATTGTCAATGGCATTTAGAGATAGGAGCTTTCTGCCCGACAGCAACACGCTGCTACTACACCTAAAACAGCCACACTGTTGAGGCGAGGAAATGGCAGTTTGCGTTCATTATTCATGATTGTGTTCACAGACAGACAGTGACATGGGACTGGTCTAGAAATATGGACCCTGGCGATGGATGGTTGATGGGGGAATGGGAGGTTTTAAATGCCCAACCAGATATATAGGTCAGGAGGGACGGCCATTTAGTGTGAATGTAGGAGAGATGCATGTAAAGTCATGTTCCCCCACAGAGCACACGTCTCTCCCTAGTCCTATAGTCTGCACTAGCCTGAGCTAATGTGTTTCTGGTGTTTCTGGTCTAGAGGGGGCGGGTCGCGGCAGAGATTTGCGCACGCCCTGATTGGATCTCACCGATCTGTCAGTCACCCCCGGCCCCTCCTCTCTCCCTCTAGTGTAGCTCATTTGGAGCGACGCCCACCCGGAAGGGTTGACTCCCACTTTTAGACCAGAGCGGCCAATGCGTTCCTCTAGGCTTTAATTCTTTGCGCCAACGAAAATGAAAGCCTGGTACCGCTATAGGACTATACTCCACAATATCTGAATGTTATTGTTGCAGTCGGGGCAGAAACCGCTTATCTCCATATTCTATCCTTTTCTGTAAATGAATGCCCTAATATTGATCATCCTACACTACTGCAGTGTCACACAAAATCAACTAAAAGTAGCAGATCTGCAAGCAATACCTTTGCCGTTTGTTTTTGTTTTTTTAAGCCTGAACAGTGACAATCTTGGACATGAGAGGTTTCCATGGAACTACACCCCCTGAAAGCTGAGAAAGGAAGCTGTGTCATCTTTTCGTCATGTTCACATGTTCACATCTTCACAAATGTTATTTACATTTGGACAAAGCTTTACTGCCGGATGCTTTTCAGACTGTACGACGGAAGCATCTGAAAGCTGTGTGAGTCAACAGTCTGGCTCCAGAGACTAATGCTCCAGCAGTCCCTCAATGTTTTTATTTTGTTGTTGTTTTATTGGCCTGTGGGTGGTCGCCGCCCACCGCCCGCCTCTCCATCTTCTCACAGTTGCTGTGGGGTACTGTAGTAATACATCCCTAATTATGGATTCATATGGGCCTCATCTGCATAATGCAAATCACTAAAACAGAGAGCATGTGATGGAACGAGGGAGCGGCGGTGAGGGGGGGGGGGGGGGCACATGGAGACAGAGGAACAGGAAGCCGGTGGGCTTCCATTCCATTTGTTGGGACTGCAGACATATAACCTGTCAGGTGTCACCGAGAACAGTGGTCCCCAATCTGGGGGTCAATGATGGCGAGATTACACACATATAAACTAGAAATTATGCCAACTTGGCATCATTTGCGCCTTGCACAAAAGTAGGCCATGTATGGCCTACATTAGCGCAAGCAGAGCGTGCCATGAGGTGCTGCTCTGAGTCCTAGAGCCCTCTGCTGTCTGTCTGGGTACGACTGCTGCTCTGATTCCTAGAGCTCTCTGCTGTCTGTCTGGGTACGACTGCTGCTCTGAGTCCTAGAGCCCTCTGTTGTCTGGGTACGACTGCTGCTCTGAGCCCTAGAGCCCTCTGTTGTCTGGGTACGACTGCTGCTCTGAGTCCTAGAGCCCTCTGTTGTCTGGGTACGACTGCTGCTCTGAGTCCTAGAGCCCTCTGTTGTCTGGGTACGACTGCTGCTCTGAGTCCTAGAGCTCTCTGTTGTCTGGGTACGACTGCTGCTCTGAGTCCTAGAGCCCTCTGTTGTCTGGGTACGACTGCTGCTCTGAGTCCTAAAGCTCTCTGCTGCTGTCTGGGTACGACTGCTGCTCTGAGTCCTAGAGCTCTATGTTGTCTGGGAACGACTGCTGCTCTGAGTCCTAGAGCCCTCTGTTGTCTGGGTACGACTGCTGCTCTGAGCCCTAGAGCCCTCTGTTGTCTGGGTACGACTGCTGCTCTGAGTCCTAGAGCCCTCTGTTGTCTGGGTACGACTGCTGCTCTGAGCCCTAGAGCCCTCTGTTGTCTGGGTACGACTGCTGCACTGAGTCCTAGAGCCCTCTGTTGTCTGGGTACGACTGCTGCTCTGAGTCCTAGAGCTCTCTGTTGTCTGGGTACGACTGCTGCTCTGAGTCCTAGAGCTCTCTGTTGTCTGGGTACGACTGCTGCTCTGAGCCCTAGAGCCCCCTGTTGTCTGGGTACGACTGCTGCTCTGAGTCCTAGAGCCCTCTGTTGTCTGGGTACGACTATGAGTCCTGTAGTCTCTGCTATTCAAATTAATTCAGACCCGTTATTGACCTTATAGTATAACAACCTTGAAACGTACCTTAGTTATGTCACCAAGAATGGTGGTCCCTTATTGGCTGTTGGAGGACACCAACATACTACATACGTACATACCCAGCCGATCGCAGTATACTTGCGCGCTCTGCTTGCGCAAGTAATAACATACAATATAGAATAGAACAACAAAGAAAAATTATGTTGACAGCAATCAGTTATGAAGTAAATCAGTTATTAAGTAAATCCCTAAAATGGCCAATAGATGTTAGGGTATTCAGTTTAAGGTCTTAAGTTTAAGGCAAGAGGTTCCATGAATGCTGAAAGCTGTCTTTCCCAGTTTAGCTGGCTCAGCTAGAGCCATGTTAGAATATGACTAGGTTTCTGAGGTAAAATGGATGACATATGGTTGTAATTTTACCACCATATGTGGGGGGCTGATGAATTTCTTAACACTTTGCAATTAAAATTCAAATGATTTCATAGTGGTGATGATAGTTCATAGTGTATAATATTAACCATGAGTATAGCTGTTCAGAGTGATTGATTTGTCAAAAACGGTTCCTTAATTATCATTATTATTATTTGAACACACTTAAAACAGTGGAAATGGCCCATGTACAAGCTTGTCTTGTACATCAGCTATTTTGTTACTTTTGTGCGGCACTCTTGGCATGGATGTATGTACATAAATTGATGAAATTATGGAGGTTTCGGCCCGATAGCTGTGATAACTACTGAGGCGCTTCCCCCACCAGTGTGAATATCGGTTTCAATATTCATTCCGTCCTTTGCCAAGGCTGTTCTTCCAAGGATACCAGCCATGCGCCTGATGGAGTGCAGAGAGAGAGAGTTATGGACTTATATGTCATGATTCTGTGCTTTTTAACACAACTCTTCTTCAAACCAACTTCTTTATTTATTTCTAAAGCGCGCAACTCTGAATTCACAGAGTCGACTGCCGTGACCTTCTGGCAGTATTCGTTTCGTTTTTTCCCTCCCAACTTCCCTCCATTATTTCTATTTCAGTCGGTGACGTAGCTCTTCTTTTTCACGCTCCTTTTCTCAGCCATTAGCGCTGACATTTCGCACGGAGATGAAGGAAATTGATTTGAAATAGGTTAATTATGGGTATTTCTATTTTGGAGTGGGTGTAGTGCATTACCGTGTGCACAGTTCCATGCTGGTCTGACCTTCAAAGAAAAACACAACACAATAACAGCTGTGGTTGGAGGTGTAGTCTCTCCCTAAACTTCTGTTTGAGATACGTGGAAACGGCCTGTGGTCCTCTCTCCCTTTATGCCCAAAACAGCAATCATCTGTTTAGGTCTCACATTTCTGTGTGCACATGTGCATGTGTGCGTGAGCGTGGTTCTGTGGCAAGCTGTCTTGTCTGCTTTCCTCGGCCTCAGCAGGAGAGCGGCTTGAGTCTTAATGAGCCTGTTAATTAGTGTGCTTTATAATCTACATCTGAGTGTGCCATTTACAGTGGAGCACACACACACACACACACACACACACACACACACACACACACACACACACGTTGATTACAAAAACACAGATGCACATCTGCATATCGGCACGTGTTGATACGCGTGTGCCACACAAACATATTCATCATCACAGATACATACACAAGCATGTTAAACACACACACGCAAACACACACACACACACACACACACACACACACACACACACACACACACACACACACACACACACACACATAATAGTTTGCATTCCTCGGTATGTGCGTACCATATGACTATTTCTTTAAATATATATATTTTGAAATAATGATAAAAAAGGAGCAGTGACATATGAGGTTTATATATGAGCTGACATATGAGGTTTCCCTGCAGCAGTAGAGTAGACTAGAGGGAGTGGATGAGCAGCAGTAGAGTAGACTAGAGGGAGTGGATGAGCAGCAGTAGAGTAGACTAGAGGGAGTGGATGAGCAGCAGTAGAGTAGACTAGAGGGAGTGGATGAGCAGCAGTAGAGTAGACTAGAGGGAGTGGATGAGCAGCAGTAGAGTAGACTAGAGGGAGTGGAGGAGCAGCAGTAGAGTAGACTAGAGGGAGTGGATGAGCAGCAGTAGAGTAGACTAGAGGGAGTGGATGAGCAGCAGTAGAGTAGACTAGAGGGAGTGGATGAGCAGCAGTAGAGTAGACTAGAGGGAGTGGATGAGCAGCAGTAGAGTAGACTAGAGGGAGTGGATGAGCAGCAGTAGAGTAGACTAGAGGGAGTGGATGAGCAGCAGTAGAGTAGACTAGAGGGAGTGGATGAGCAGCAGTAGAGTAGACTAGAGGGAGTGGAGGAGCAGCAGTAGAGTAGACTAGAGGGAGTGGATGAGCAGCAGTAGAGTAGACTAGAGGGAGTGGATGAGCAGCAGTAGAGTAGACTAGAGGGAGTGGATGAGCAGCAGTAGAGTAGACTAGAGGGAGTGGATGAGCAGCAGTAGAGCAGACTAGAGGGAGTGGATGAGCAGCAGTAGAGTAGACTAGAGGGAGTGGATGAGCAGCAGTAGAGTAGACTAGAGGGAGTGGAGGAGCAGCAGTAGAGTAGACTAGAGGGAGTGGATGAGCAGCAGTAGAGTAGACTAGAGGGAGTGGATGAGCAGCAGTAGAGTAGACTAGAGGGAGTGGATGAGCAGCAGTAGAGTAGACTAGAGGGAGTGGATGAGCAGCAGTAGAGTAGACTAGAGGGAGTGGATGAGCAGCAGTAGAGTAGACTAGAGGGAGTGGATGAGCAGCAGTAGAGTAGACTAGAGGGAGTGGATGAGCAGCAGTAGAGTAGACTAGAGGGAGTGGATGAGCAGCAGTAGAGTAGACTAGAGGGAGTGGATGAGCAGCAGTAGAGTAGACTAGAGGGAGTGGATGAGCAGCAGTAGAGTAGACTAGAGGGAGTGGATGAGCAGCAGTAGAGTAGACTAGAGGGAGTGGAGGAGCAGCAGTAGAGTAGACTAGAGGGAGTGGATGAGCAGCAGTAGAGTAGACTAGAGGGAGTGGATGAGCAGCAGTAGAGTAGACTAGAGGGAGTGGATGAGCAGCAGTAGAGTAGACTAGAGGGAGTGGATGAGCAGCAGTAGAGTAGACTAGAGGGAGTGGAGGAGCAGCAGTAGAGTAGACTAGAGGGAGTGGATGAGCAGCAGTAGAGTAGACTAGAGGGAGTGGATGAGCAGCAGTAGAGTAGACTAGAGGGAGTGGATGAGCAGCAGTAGAGTAGACTAGAGGGAGTGGATGAGCAGCAGTAGAGTAGACTAGAGGGAGTGGATGAGCAGCAGTAGAGTAGACTAGAGGGAGTGGATGAGCAGCAGTAGAGCAGACTAGAGGGAGTGGATGAGCAGCAGTAGAGTAGACTAGAGGGAGTGGATGAGCAGCAGTAGAGTAGACTAGAGGGAGTGGATGAGCAGCAGTAGAGTAGACTAGAGGGAGTGGATGAGCAGCAGTAGAGTAGACTAGAGGGAGTGGATGAGCAGCAGTATAGTAGACTAGAGGGAGTGGATGAGCAGCAGTAGAGTAGACTAGAGGAAGGTGGATGAGCAGCAGTAGAGTAGACTAGAGGGAGTGGATGAGCAGCAGTAGAGTAGACTAGAGGGAGTGGATGAGCAGCAGTAGAGTAGACTAGAGGGAGTGGATGAGCAGCAGTAGAGTAGACTAGAGGGAGTGGATGAGCAGCAGGATGCTTGTTGCTCAGTGTGAGGTGAGCTGAACGTCCCCCAGCCTGGAACACACAGTGCTGGATGTGGAGGCACCGTCAGCCATCTGTTTATTATACTGTACACGCACGCACGCACACACACACACACACACACACACACACACACACACACACACACACACACACACACACAGCAACTACCCACACACACACACACACACACTTAGCGACTACACACACACACAGCAACTACCCACACACTTAGCGACTACACACACACACACACAGCAACTACCCACACACTTAGCGACTACACACACACACACACACACACACACACACACACACACACACACACACACACACACACACACAAACTAAGCAAACAAATAAATAACGCAGGACTGGAAACTTTTCCGGAAGCAAAGTATAACTTAAGTAACTCACTGTTGCCTGTGCAAAAACAATCAAATTAGATTGTTATTGCGCATACTGTATACTATGAAAACATGCATTTCCAAGTTTCAAAAGGATCATCTTAAATGTACAGTCCAACACTTGTACAAAAATAAATATATGGGCATATGCCAAGGCTAGTACACAACAGATGTGTACTATGGAATATGCCCATATACCGGTATTTGTTGTATACGTTGTATAGGTTTCTTGAGGTATGTCATGGATGTATTATTTGGCTGTTGTGTGTAATTTGTACTGTATGATGTAGCATTGATAAGGGACACACTTCAAGAGACTGAAGTATTTTTTGCAGTGAAAAAGTAACACCTAGCATCCTCACAGCAGCATGAGACTATAGCAGTAGCAGGACACTGCCAAAGGCATCAAGAACTGCCAGCCAGCAAACTGGTGCTCTGGGAACCAACACACGGGCATCGATCACGAGGACGTCCCACGCTAACATACGTGGAAGAACGTTGCAGGAGCGCAAAGTACGAACGAACTGGCCAGATGTATGGAGAACCGGGGTGACTGGAAGCAACGATGGAGGGCTCGTCTGAGAATGACCTACAGTAGAGAGAGCATCCAACACTAAACACTGGTGATGGTCTACAAGGCAAGGCAAGGCACCCTAAATGCCACTCACTTACTGTAGATCAGCTAACACAGGAGGGTCCCTTCCCTAAAACACCCATGCAGTCCACATTCCAAGTATCCTAGAATATTCTCCATTCCTGACTCTCAAACTGTTGAATCAACTCTCCAATTGTATAGGAAGAATTGAAGAATCGCTCCCCTTTTCCGCCACAGTCTGCCAATCTACCAAGTACACAGCCAATCTACAGTATGTTATTTACTAGATTTGTTTGATTTGCTCTTTCACAAATGTTAAGAATCTCCTTTAGATAGCATGTCGTTTAGAGACAGTTTGTTGACGAGGCTTCGTGCCATTTCGTGCATTTTGATTTTGCGCCCATGAGTCGCTCCGGATAAGAGACCTGTTTGACTGACAGCAGCGTGACATACAACGCTACTGCCAAAAGAGCCAAATCAATCACACACGCGCGCACGCACACACACACACACACACACACACACACACACACACACACACACACACACACACACACACACACACACACACACACACACACACACACACACACACACACACACACACACACACACACACACACACACACACACACACACACACACACACCTTCGTGTATTGGCTTTTCGTCAGGGAACTCTACATTTCCCGGAAGTCGTAGATTGGGAACCATATAGCAAATATCAAATAATCACAAGGACCGTGGTCCGTAACACTGCGTATTTTAGTATTCATATGGAGCCACAAGACTGCCCTGATTTCAGGCCATCTGTGGGTCTGATAAGCATTTTCCCGTTGTGGAGTATGAAGCAATCATCATTTGTTTAATTGGACAGAAATGTGGACAAAGAAAGAAGACAGGGAGAACCAGGACATCAAACGGAGATCGATCGGCACGAGTTTAGAGCAGTTTTTCCCAAACAATGGGTCGGCATCCAATTGTAGGTTGTGGGCCCTTGTGAGTAAATGTCCTTTTTTATGTTTCCTAAAATTAAGTTTACTTCAAAAATATTTAGATTTTTTCAAAAGGTAAAAATAAATATATAAATAAAAGAACATTGTGAAAATAGCCGATCCACAACCTATTTTCACTATATACTGTAAGTCCTGAGAGACACCAAATGTAACTCCAGCTATAAAAAGTTTGGGAACCACTGGTTTAGAGAGAGAGAGGGAGACAGAGAGAGAGAGAGAGAGAGATGTAGAGGTAGAGGGAGAGAGAGAGAGAGTGTGTGTGTGTGTGTGTGTGTGTGTGTGTGTGTGTGTGTGTGTGTGTGTGTGTGTGTGTGTCTGTGTGTGTGTGTGTGCGCGCGCGCGTGCGTGCGTGCGTTTTTGTCGTGCGCACGCACGACAAAAAGAGACAGACGTGATGCAGAGAGGTATACTAGTGTATCTGATGACTGACAGACGAGTAGCCAAGGAGGGAAACAACCCGGATTCATCTCCCTGATGTGCCGCCTTTTCCCCACAGACTGCATGACTTCCTAGTGTATAAAAAAGGCTTGGGCTCGCCTTTCCCCACAAACTGTCTTTCTAGTGTACACATCAAGGCTGGAGCAGGGTTCAGATAATGCCTCCCCGACACTGACTTGCTACTAACTGTACCACAGTAGTTCCAGCAGGCAACATAAAACATTTCAGCATCATTCAGTACCAAAGGACGGCTCTGTCAAGTTTGCCTGCCAGCTATAGTGCGGAAGCCTCCGAATTCTACACTACACTGTGGCTGTGTCAACGCTCTGTAGTCAGCTACAGCCATGAGTCAGGAAGTATGCATTCCCTAGTTTCATTGTTCCCAACTTGCAATGTTCCTACAGTAAGCAGACCGGTGGCCGACGGGCACAGGTCTATAGTACAGTAGGCCACTATAAATGCAGGTCACTTCTAGCCTATCAAGTGCCTGAAACATTAGTAAACCTCACATACAAGTGACTGGTGAGATTCAAAAGTACATACACTGTATATGACAAATAAAACCAAATTGACCAATAACATAACATTGCCGTGGCCTTCAGGCCTGGTTTAGAGCTGGTTGTGTTGCTGTTGTTATGTCCTAACTCACACCATCACCACATGTCTGTCATTTTGTGTGCTTGCAGATCTGCGACAGCGGCCACACAACCACATATGAATGAAACATCAGTCCGACCCTGCTTCCATATTCTCTGTGTGTCAGTGCAGGATGGAAGGTGCATTGAGATGAAGAAGGCACTGACCTGCTTCAGCTGATCCTGGGGAATAGCCTGGGAGAGACGGAGACAAAGAGAGAGTACTACAGTCAGATACAATGTCGGAGCTGTGCGAGGGAATGTTGGAACATTCACGCTTACGTTATGATCAATATCTGAGTGGCTTTTATGAGCAGTATCAACGTGCCCTGCAACTCGTGCACGCACACACACACACACACACACACACACACACACACACACACACTGAGATCCACTTGTAGACATTTGTGAGGTAATAACCTACACACACAGTAAAAAAGCATTTTCAAAGAAATGGCTGAATGCCAGCGCATAAAACTGCATGAATGCTACATAGACCACTCCCCTGAGCTACGGTGTGAATTATGCACACTTCAGCGCCAGCTCACGTGCACACACGGCTAGACTCTGTCAAGTGGGAACCTCAGATGTCCAAAACTGTTATACTTAACAGGATTCAAATTTAAAAAAGATCAAAAGCAGACACGTTTCGAGCTTGTAAATCTGGTACTTTGGATGCTTCTGTGTGATGATAATGTGGTAGGGAGTTAATTTACGAAACAACGCAGAAAGTAAAACATATGGAGATAAGAGGTTTCATGCCCAAAAGAGACGTTATACGCATGTGCGCGACGCACACATGCACGCACGTACGGACACTCCAGTGAAACAGTAGAGGTGTGCCCTTACAGAGTGGCGCTGTGCCAGGCAGCTCTCAGCACATTAGCGGTGTGTGACCTCCTGTGTGTGCCGAGGAAGGAAGCATTTAACCCCCCCGCACTATTCTGCTGATCCCTCCCCATTCAGCCTCCTCTCCTCTCACTGGCACACACACACACACACACACACACACACACACACGTCCAGCCTGGAAAGGCCATATAAAAATGTGCCTGCTGCCTTCCATAGTGCAGGGTAATGAATCTCTCTGTGCGTGTGTGTGTGTGTGTGTGTGTGTGTGTGTGTGCATGTTAGTCTACATCAAATCTTGTTTTCATTGTGCTCATTTCGCTCTTAGAGTGCTACTCAGAATTTCAAATAGATAACACAAAGACTTTTATTGTGTCAGTGTGTGCGTGTGCGCGTCCGTGTGCATGTGTGTACATGTGCAGAGAGACAAGCGTCTCTGTGTGGAAATTGGATATGTTTTGAGCGGTGCTGTGCGTTTCCATTCTCATCTGTAAGCTGCGATGGAATCGTTCCTGTTGTGTCGTTCTATCACAGGCAACATCAATCTAACAGACTGACATTTAATCCCAGGCTCGGGCAAGTAGAGATACACACACACATACAAAATCACACACATCGTGCACAGTCAGCTCGCACAGTCATACACGATTGCATGCTCACATATAGACAGTAAAAATAAAAAAAAAACACACACACACACACAATCAACTTCAACAACAAATCAAAACACCTCCATAAAGGTGTTTGTGTGTGAGTGCGTGTGTGCGTGTGTGTGTGTGTGTGTGGGGGGGGGGTCTCCTCCATCCTATATTCTCCCCAGTCCAAATCCCCCAACCCCTGAACACGACCAATTGTGTTCATATAAACCAGACGATCGGCCAAACCGGATGCACTGCGATGCATTCCAAATCCCCCCCTCGAGTATACCCGTACGTTCATTTTAGCATTGGTGGGACGCTATTTCTCTGCCAGTAACAATAA
The DNA here is from genome assembly GCF_964188405.1 of Protomyctophum parallelum. NCBI lineage: Eukaryota > Metazoa > Chordata > Actinopteri > Myctophiformes > Myctophidae > Protomyctophum > Protomyctophum parallelum. The sequence continues at coordinate 7,747,347 of NC_139701.1, read as the reverse complement.
ATACAAGACACAAAAAAGCAGATCTACAAGCTCGGCAGTCGGCATCTTTGTAAACCTTTAAGGTAGTTTGTATGGATGCGTGTGCGTGCGGTGCATGCTCCTGAAAACATATTCGGGGACGGCGTGGTACCGCATGCAATCAAAAGTATCAAAAGTAATGTTATGCTTAATTGTCAGGGTGGGAGGTCCCCAGTTCAAATATGATTATGTCGGGGGTCCCCAGTTCAAATATGATTATGTCGGGGGTCCCCAGTTCAAATATGATTATGTCGGGGGTCCCCAGTTCAAATATGATTATGTCGGGGGTCCCCAGTTCAAATATGATTATGTCGGGGGTCCCCAGTTCAAATATGATTATGTCGGGGGTCCCCAGTTCAAATATGATTATGTCGGGGGTCCCCAGTTCAAATATGATTATGTCGGGGGTCCCCAGTTCAAATATGATTATGTCGGTGGGCCCCAGTTCAAATATGATTATGTCGGGGGTCCCCAGTTTAAATATGATTATGTTGGGGGTCCCCAGTTCAAATATGATTATGTCGGTGGTCCCCAGTTCAAATATGATTATTTTGGGGGTCCTTGGCACGAAAACGTTTGAGAACTACTGTCCTATGTCCAATTAACACAGTGAGCCATCCCACTGTCCTCCCTGCTTCCATTGCTTTAATCACCTTATGTCTTCCTTTTCTCACATTTTCTGGCTCTTTATTCCCCCCCCCACCCCCTGCCCCCTCTGCTACTGCTCATTGAGGAAGTTATTGTGATGTCCCCATTAGCGGTGATGCCATTTTCTCCAGAAGTGCTTCACTTTTTCCTCCATTGATGATGGCTTTTCTTTAATAAGGTCACACTGAGACATCCTCAGGCTTGTGCGTGCGTGCGTGCGTGCATGCGTGCGTGCGTGCATGCGTGCGTGCGTGCGTGCGTGCGTGCATGCGTCATCAGGGCAATGAATGACAATATTCTCACCATCGCTACCATGCAGTCATTTATTTTACAACTAGCCATTTTCAGATACTGCCCTCTATTGAGAAGTGCTGTAAGAAGTGCTGCAAGACATTTTTTTATATTAGCTTGAAGACAGCTTTTAACAATAAAGTGAGCTTTGGCTAACGTTGGCCAAAACAATAGTAGGCTACTTATTCTGTAACGTTAATTGAATATGGAAAAAATATATATTGTCGTATTGACATTTGTAGTATGTGACACCAGAGCTAGCTAAATGTTGGTACTGGCAGTAGTACACAAGAGCGCTTCATTTCAGTTGATCTGCCGAGCAAAGTAAATTTTGATCACGCATGTGCATCCCCTGCATATAATTCAATAATTTTGATTTCTTTAACAAAAATCTCTTCCTCAGGGTGTCTCTGGTAACAACACATTTTTCTTAGATGGGGGTCCACGGCCAAATCAATGTCTCTCTCCCACAAGACTGCATGTGGAACACACCGTCTGGACTATAAGGGACAGGAAAGACTGCATGTGGAACACACCGTCTGGACTATAAGGGACAGGAAAGACTGCATGTGGAACACACAGTCTGGACTATAAGGGACAGGAAAGACTGCATGTGGAACACACCGTCTGGACTATAAGGGACAGGAAAGACTGCATGTGGAACACACCGTCTGGACTATAAGGGACAGGAAAGACTGCATGTGGAACACACCGTCTGGACTATAAGGGACAGGAAAGACTGCATGTGGAACACACCGTCTGGACTATAAGGGACAGGAAAGACTGCATGTGGAACACACAGTCTGGACTATAAGGGACAGGAAAGACTGCATGTGGAACACACCGTCTGGACTATAAGGGACAGGAAAGACTGCATGTGGAACACACAGTCTGGACTATAAGGGACAGGAAAGACTGCATGTGGAACACACAGTCTGGACTATAAGGGACAGGAAAGACTGCATGTGGAACACACAGTCTGGACTATAAGGGACAGGAAAGACTGCATGTGGAACACACAGTCTGGACTATAAGGGACAGGAAAGACTGCATGTGGAACACACCGTCTGGACTATAAGGGACAGGAAAGACTGCATGTGGAACACACAGTCTGGACTATAAGGGACAGGAAAGACTGCATGTGGAACACACAGTCTGGACTATAAGGGACAGGAAAGACTGCATGTGGAACACACCGTCTGGACTATAAGGGACAGGAAAGACTGCATGTGGAACACACCGTCTGGACTATAAGGGACAGGAAAGACTGCATGTGGAACACACAGTCTGGACTATAAGGGACAGGAAAGACTGCATGTGGAACACACCGTCTGGACTATAAGGGACAGGAAAGACTGCATGTGGAACACACAGTCTGGACTATAAGGGACAGGAAAGACTGCATGTGGAACACACAGTCTGGACTATAAGGGACAGGAAAGACTGCATGTGGAACACACCGTCTGGACTATAAGGGACAGGAAAGAGTGCATGTGGAACACACAGTCTGGACTATAAGGGACAGGAAAGACTGCATGTGGAACACACCGTCTGGACTATAAGGGACAGGAAAGACTGCATGTGGAACACACAGTCTGGACTATAAGGGACAGGAAAGACTGCATGTGGAACACACCGTCTGGACTATAAGGGACAGGAAAGACTGCATGTGGAACACACCGTCTGGACTATAAGGGGCAGGAAAGAGTGTGAAGAAAGGCTAGTGAAAAATGAAGGGAAGGCGTGTGAACCCAGACAGGCAGACAGAGGAGGACTAATGCTGCGGGCCACCAAACCATGTGGGACTCCACCATCCATTTCAATTAGCACTGTGCATCACCAGCAGCCATATATTACCAGCCAGTCACAGACGGCGACAGAGCAAGGTGTGCGTGTGTGCGTGCGTGCGTGTGTGTGTGCGTCAAAACACAAGTCTGGGCGTGTATCCACAGGTTTCAGTTATAACCATTATTATATATTCTTTTTTTCAGGCTATTTTCCTTCATAGTATTCATCGCATGCTGAGGTCAACGAGTGTGTGGATATCGACTCTGTCGCGTGGAAAGTGGAAACCTCATATGTCCAAAGCTTTTACTTTTACCTTTTCAAATTCAAAGTCAGCAAAAGTATCAGTTCTATACAATCTCAAAACTCCAGCTTGCGGATCTGCTGCTTTTGTGTGTGTAGTGCGTTCATTCATGAAAAATCACACAAAAGTTAGAATACGGAGATAAGCGGTTTCTGCCAGACAGCGGCGGTATCTTCTGTGCAGCTGCTGCATGCCTGCTGCCATGCAGTGTGAACGCAGCATCATGGGGCCACGCTGGCATTGAGTGTAATTAATCTACAATCAAGCAGACAGATCCCAGGTAGAGGAATGTTAGACATGGGGTGATTAGACAAGATGCTGACGACAGCTGCCACTCAAGTCCTGCAGGGATTCTAACAACGTCAGGAGCTGTCCGTCTCCAGTGGCATAAAAGCAGCGGCCCTTGGGGGGGACAGGGGGTCCCCAGGGGGTCCCCAGCAAAACATGTTATTCATAGTGTCAATCATTTGAAGCACTTTTTTGGGCTATACATACAAGCTCATATAGCGCGTCACTTTGTGTCGTACTATGAGGGTGTAGTAGATCTGCTTTTATAGAAAAAACGTGAACATTTTGTGCAAATCATGGATGGTCGGGTTCTAGTACAGACATACCTCATGTACATTTCCATAGACAAAAAAGGACTAATGTAGTCTATTAACGATGAGAAGGCGGACAGATGTGATACAACCGACTCAAAAACTAAGTTCCCCCTGGACATACATCAATTACCCAGTCAGTCGTAATGAAGACTCACCCCACACACACACACACACACACACACACACACACACATGCACGCACGCACACTCACGCATGCACACCATCTGCTGGTTCCCCAATAGAGCGTCGCAGTCCCTCCCCCTTTCAGAACGACGAGTGGCCCAGGAAATGAAATGCAATGCATTTTGACCATAGGATTTTCTTTAAGTATTTATTTAAAGATGGTTACGCCGCGGACAAAGCCAACTCGGATCGTGACAAATCATGACAATGAACACAATGTTTTGGGCCGATCAAATCATTAGAAAGAAGAAATTAAAGGCAGGAGACAACACTATTTGTTTTGTTTTTCTTCTTATAAATTATTTGATCGGCCCAAAACATTGTGTTCGTTGTCATGATTTGTCACGATCCGAGTTGGCTTTGTCCGCGGCGTAACCGTCTTTAAATAAATACTTAAAGAAAATCCTATGGTCAAAATGCATTGCGATTTGCGATTCATTTCCTGGGCCACTCGTCGTTCTGAAAGGGGGAGGGACTGCGACGCTCTATAGCCTGTTCTGCTATTTAATCCAGCAGCGTTTCATCTTTCTCCAAATCCCAACAGAAGCTAACTTTCCATTAGAGAGCATGTGTGCGTGCGTGCGCGTTATCAACCACCTTTGATAAAGATTGCATTAAAGACAGAAAATAATCAAAAAGGAAATGTGACTGGTTGGTAATATATGGCTGCTGGTTATGCACAGTGCTTACTGTTTCAGTGCTACTGCTAACCCTGCACTATGTCCTTTCTAAGCACACTGGACCAACTGGGATGCCAGTGGTGATTTCCAGTAAAGATGAGGGTGGGTGAGGTTACCTGCTATTCACATACCATATAGCTGTCGGCCACAAACACTTATCATACTACGGGGTTTCTGTGTACTGTCTCTCCTGCCTTCCCTCTGTCACTCTCTACAGGCCTCTACAGGTCCCCAATCATCTCAGCTGTGCAGCCACCAATCACCCCATCAACTGTGGTTTGGCCCCCGTTCGTCAGCCTCCGATTCCCTGACTCCTCCTTCACCAATCAGGCTCCCCTGCTACCCTATAAAAGGGCTGTGTTTGATTCAGTTGAGGTTCTCTGTCACCCACGCCAGTTTGTTTGCATCTATTTGCTAAACCCAGCGAAACCTCATTGTATTGTTCTCTTACTTTGGTTTGGTCAGTTGTAGTGTAATGTAAGACAGGGACCCTTATAGACAAATAAATAAATAAAATCTACAAGCTCACAGCGTGTCGATGTAGATCAGCTAGTTGAACCTTTTCTTTTAAATAGGGAAAAAAAGTCAAAGCAGTTTAGGGATAAGGGGTTTAGCATGGACCGAAAGAGAGCCCTTAGTGTTAGTAAAAAGCAGGTAAAAGAGTAAGATGAGCAGACGAACATCAGTCACTTTCCCATTCACTGTAGCAGTAGGGAATTAGGAATGACTTTTTACACTGCAGCTACGTATGTTGGCGCCACCTACAAGAAATAACTTGGCTGCCAATGGCTGCTTGCAGGGGCCGTCTCTGTGGATGTGTCTATAGGCTATACATAGACAATAACACGCTTGGGTTGGTTGAATCCTGAAAAGTAACTGTTTTGGACATATGAGGTTTCCACCTGACAGAGACAATATATAGCCCCAGGGCATACATACATACACTCCTGGGCTACCATGACTTAAACTGTAGATGACACGGCTATATAGGAGTTCATCAGGCTAAACACTCTCTACAAAATACAGTCAGCTATAGTATTCATGATGAGCTGTCTGGAAATGCATCTCTCTCTCACACACACACACACACACACACACACACACACACACACACACACACACACACACACGCGCATGAACACGCACACACGCACGCAGGTTTGTATTACTATACTTGTGAGGACAACAGGACAGCATTGAAAATAGTTAGCCAAAATATAGATGGGAAAATAGCAGATCTACAAGCTGGCAACGCGTCACGCTGTGGTGCACTGTGAGCTTGTACATCAGCAATTTTTCTGTCCTGGGTCATAACGAACTCTAAACCCAAGCCCTAAAGCTGACCTCTGAAGGACCACCGTCCTAATCTAATCATGTTTGACCATAAAATAGCCCTTTTTTCTGGACCAGGAAATGACTCGCAATGTCTATTTCTCAAATTGTACTTGTTGTGGGGTCCTCACAAGTATAGGCTAGGCTACACACACACACACACACACACACACACACACACACACACACACACACACACACACACACACACACACACACACACACACACACACACACACACACACACACACGTACGTGTGTATGATTGTATTCATGAGTTGCTCCCTCATGCATCCATATATGTATGAGTTGGTGGCAGTATAGTGTTTGGGGGAGTCAGGGGGAGTCAACTCCCAGCCTGTGGTCTCGTCTGATGGCCGTATTAAGCCTGGTGGAGGAAGTGTCACTGTGTGTCAAACCCACCACATTAAGGAATAAAACAGCCATTGTTATGCCCGGCTCTCCATTGCACGTACTGTAAACGCAGGGCCCAAATTAATCACTGTCAGTTCTCCTACTGCGCTGCATCTACATCTACACGCGCACGCGCACGCGCACGCACACGCACACACACACACACACACACACACACACACACACACACACACACACACACACACACACACACACACACACACAGGGACAAACAGTCCGTCGTGTCTCAATGGTGATTCAAACAAATCGTTTGTATCTGGAGGGTAATTTTGACTTTGCATGCACCTCGTGGTTCACTATATAGCGCCTCAATGTCAATAAAAACAAAAGTACAGAACAATCACAACAAACTGATTAGACTACTGGACCTCACCGCCAGCCCAGGACTCACCTTTTATAATAAACCCAGCTAGCTTTGCTACAGGCTGGGATGGCTCAGGGTATAGAAACTACCAACGGGCCTTTCATGGTCTTTCTAGATATTCAGTGGATCAGTGCCCATCTGTCAAACTACTTGGAAAGAGTGAGTGGCGCCCATGGGCACAACACCAGAAGGGGCTCCTCTGATCTTGTTCCCCCTAAAGAATTCGGCAAAATATGGGGACGAATGCATTCTACTATTGTGCCACCAAAATGTGGGACGCACTAACACCAGCCATAAAAACGTTGCTATTCCCTTGGTGTTATTTCGTAAATAAATGATCCACTTGATCAAACTACAGCCTCACACAAAAGCAGCAAATCCGCAAGCAAGTTTGAAGATCTTATACCTTTGCTGTTTTTGTTTTGTTTAAAACCTGAAAAGTAATACTTTTGGACACATGGGTTTTCCACCCGACAGAGACGATATTATTGTATTGTAAGTATTGCATTATCTTGATGATCAACTGCGTACATAGGACCACAATGGAAACAAGATAATTAGTTAGTGTTATCCTTTAGCATAGCTTTGTCTAATTGTACACTTGCCAACATGTTAATAATTAATCAATCAAAGTCTGTGAGCAGAAGTTGGTTGTGGCCTTTTCTTGCTGCCGAGCGGAACAGCGGGCGAGAGAAAGAGTTAGTTGGTCCCACGATCCCAGGCCGGTCACCTATCAGCTAGTCTTTGTGCTAATTAATAGCACATACTAAACCAATACTGTCATAATGAACGACCTCCATCTCTCCCTGTACTCCCAATTAAGCCTTTTAAGCCAGCGCTGCAGAAGGCTTTTTTTCCCACAGCCAGTCAAGAGGACTTCTACAGTATTAACCATAAAGCACCACCCACTCACTCACACAACACGTGCGTGCTTACACACAGACAAAGGCACGCACACGCACACACACACACACACACACACACACACACACACACACACACACACACACACACACACACACACACACACACACACACACACACACACACACACACACACACACAAGCATGAACTCTCTGAGCGGTTCACACATTCACAGAAGGCAAGGTGTAAATTGAAGTAAATAGAGTGTTTCTGTCGTTGGAAAGTCTGGCGCCTTTCCATGTAAACAACAGCGGTGGAAAAAGGCTAACGCTGTTGGCTGTCATTAAGCTTTCTGAGAAGCTAACATGCTCACACACACACACACACACACACACACACACACACACACACACACACACACACACACACACACACACACACACACACACACACACACACAGAGTGGAGAAAGAGAGCACAACAGGGGTAGAACAATGCAAGGGAAGAACACACAGGGGGAAATACAGTGGGGCACTGCCGTGTCCATGACAGAGTTTAAATTAGGTTCTCTATTTGCATTCGCAGCACAGAGTCTGACCTTCAAAACGTATCAGAGTTAGATCAGGCCCCAAAGCCTGATAGAAACTAATTTATCCTTTTTGGCTATTTTGCAAAGACATTACATAGGCCAAATTGGCGCGGATGTATAATTTGGACTAATATACTTCAACCGCTTCGATATATTAACGGCACGGAAATAATTGGATCTCGAATTTGGCAATAGATAGAGATGCTCTATTCTAATTTATTTACTGTAGTAAAGTCTGTCAGGGAACAAATTGGTCCCGATAGGAGCATAAATGATTGTGTGACATACAGTAATTGCAGTGCCTCGAGTTCGAATCGGGGGGGCTTTATTTTGTTTTGTATCCTCTGTGATATTGGTAAACTGTATAAAAAATGAAGGAAAACTCCTTAGACCGAGACCGATAAAACAATTATTCCTTTTATTTTATCATGCTCATAAAGTGCTCTGTGCTCAAAGTGAAATTAAAAGCTGACGAAGGTCCTCAGACCTTCGTCAGTGCTATATGATTTTCACAGACAAAGAACTTGCTCTTAAAGAGCTCCAAAACAATACAGCTCAGGTGCTGAGAATTACCAATTGGTGACATCACCTGATGGTGGGGCGTGGACATTACAGAATACATATACAAATTCACACAGTTATATGGGAAACATGAATACGACATACACCACTTGTTGCCAGTCTTATACAATCACTTTTTGAAAATACCTTTCCCTATACTGTAGGTATAGCATTGGATGGAGAGATCTTCATTCAAGCCACCCGGATTGACAGACTGAAAAAAAGTCCATCTAGATTCAGTTTGGAGGAGTTTAGTGGCTAAATCACCACCTCTTCTAGATTTCTTAACTTGTTCAATAACTATGAAAGACAGATCTGCTATGGAGTGACCGGCTTCCATGAAATGTCTTGCGACAGGATATGTGATGTCCTTGCATCTAATGGCACTCATGTGTTCTATGATGCATGTGCGGACTGCCCTGGATGTTTTGCCTACATACTGTAGATTGCATTTGCATGAAATCATGTAGACTACATTAGAATAACTACAATTCACAAATTGTATTGTATTGTATTGTTTGTTAGTAACTGCACTTGTAAATGTGTTTGTTTTCTTGGAGTTTTTACAGGCCACACAATGTAGGCAAGGGTAGAAGCCGGTGACACCATCCCACCGCCCTGTGTGTTGCTGGGGGGGGTCTGCTTTCATATAGTCTCTGATGCTTTGAGATCTATAATGAGAGAATAGAGGAGGGTCAGTGAACACTTTGGCACCTTCAGGATCAGCTGACAAAACATGCCAGTGTTTCTCTATAATGCTACGTATATCATTGCTCAAAGGATTATAAGTAGTGATACAGGCACATGAATGTTTATTTTTAGTCTGTGCAACCTGGTTTGGATTATTCAATTTAGTTAAAGCAGAGTCAAGAGATTTTTTAGGGTACCCTCTTTCAACAAAGTTTCTGTACATTGTCTTTCTCTTTTTCAAAATCTGACTGACTGTTACAGATTCGTTTCAGTCTAAGGAATTGAGAATATGGTAAACCTTTCTTCAAAGCAGGGGGGTGTTGGCTGGTGGCATGTAAAAGACTATTCTTGTCTGTGGGTCTGTGTACAGAGTGGTGGACAATTTGCCATCCTGAAAAAGTACATGGGTGTCTAGAAACGGAATTTTTTCCATGTTGAATGTTGAATGTAGGTGCCCGATTGTTCAGGTAGAACACAAAACTATGAAGCTCTTCCTCAGTACCTTGCCAGATAAGGATAATATCATCAATACATCTCTTAAAGGACAACTTTAGTTTTTTTCAACCAAGGTTCATGTTTTAGGTTGTTATTAGAGAAACTAAAAGGTGAGTGTTCATTTTCTTTCATTTGCTGCTTTCTTTCGTTTTAGGGATTTTAGCAGTTTTTGACAGGGGGCATTCGAGCATGGGGCTAAATATGTATTTTCTAACACAATTTTATGGTGATTTATTTTTGTATGGTTTACTATAGTCCTAATAAACGCCAGGAAATTACATCTGGCCACAAAAGATCACAGGATCTACTGAATGTGACAAACATATTGAGCCTACTGTATACACACAGTATAAGCCTTCCCCCAGTAGGCTACCTTCACATTCAGTAGATCCTGTGATCTGATTAACACTCATCTTTTACTTTATCTAATAACAAACTAAAACATGAACCTTGGTTGAAAAAAACTAAAGTTGTCCTTTAAATAACAACATATTGTGACAAAAGGATTGTTATGCCACACTGCGGGTGTCTGCTGTGGGGGTGTGTTGGAGTACTGATGTGCTCTTTCCTTTCATCACCAAATCCATTAATTAATTCATCCATCATTCAATATGAAATCATTATTGATGATGCCACAGGGGAGATCCACAGGGAAGCCTTATTAAACCGTTATTAAATCCTGACTTGTCAAGTGTACAAATAGAGTTTGTCTGCATGTAACAGCAGCACACACTGAAAACATAAGGGTACAAAATGGTTTTTCAGAATGCAAATAAAAAAAATAGTAAAAGTAGCAGATCTACAAGTTCAAAACGTGTCGCGTCACGCCAAGTTTCGAGCTTGTGGATCTGCTAATTTTGATGCTTTTGTGTGACGCTTCAAGTAGGGCGAAAAAACCCAAAACGTTTAAATATGGAGATAAGAGATTTCTGCCCGACAGCAACAAGATATTAGGCTTCATAGTTGGTTTGGTGCATGGGGTCGTGCACCGAAAACAGCTTGTAGAACGGCCGAGGCAGCACCATGCAAATTAATTATAAATTAGGGATGTCGGATGTGCATTACTGCCCAAAACCATTACTCAATTATTCGACCATTATCTTGTTATATCGTTGCTATCGGGCAGAAACCTCTTATCTCCATTATCTTTAACCTTTTTCCCCCCTGTAAATTAACCATACGCAAAAGTGCGTTTTGCTATTTTTGAATTATAGAATCCTGAAAAGTAACAGTTTGACAGTTTGTCAGTTTCCACCCGACAGCGCCAATATTGTTTTATTATTCTGACCCGTCCCCATTATAAATCAACCATGACGATTGATGAACTTGCACTTTGACCCACTCCACGCAACTGGCCTATGAATCTCACATCTAATCCCTGCGTGGTCTCAATCAGAACACTGACCTGAGGTCAGGGCTTTAGATGAGAAGTCAGCGGAGAGCAGATCTCTATGTCCCTCTGGGCTGACCTCTGACCGCCACCTTGCCCTCTGACATTTACGTCTGATTGGCTGTGACATGGAAACATATCTCTCTCGGTGAGGAGATACGAGTGTCCATTGCATGTGCACTGTAGATACAGTATGTGCACACACGCGCATGCACGTATACGCACGCTCCCTCGTGTGTACGGCTGAGCGCACAAAGCACTTCCATTTCCCCCACTTGTGTTTCAATGTCATTAAGTGTCTGTCTGCTCTAACCGCTTTCAACTTGGTGTCTCAAAACATGGGGACTGAAACTAGTTTTGTATATGATGAGTGGTGACTTGTATTACACTTGTAAATACACGTTGTTGCCCCTCAACCTCTCCACGCGTACTAAAACAAAACAAACAGAGGCCTCTCATTGAAAATGAATTACTAGCCGTGTCAGTCGCTGCCCATCTGAAAGTACCTTAATAGAGAAGTGCTGGCGTTTATCATCATTCACTGGCCCCTTCCTCTTTTCACTTCACACGCACGCATGCACATGAGCACGCATTGGTTGATTGATTGATTGAATAGTCCATAATCTAAACAGCACGTGGTACAGCAAGACATTGAGGCAAAAAGTATAACACAAAAAAGTGGGAGTTGTTTCCGTTGTGGTCCTATATATTCAATTAATTCTATGTATTCAACACGTCAGTAACATAAAACATGAACATTACGTAGAAATTGTGGCTTTTTTTTAAGCTGGCGCCCCTCATGAGCAGACCTGGAGCAGACCTGTCGTTGATCCAGGCGAAGACATCTGCCGCTGCGTCACACGCTGCCCATCTCAAGGGACCTTTACTGTGGCTCCATATTTTCTCTATATCTGCTATCTGCACACACAGGTTTAGGACAATGGAAAGTGCCTCTTCAAACCACCTGCAATGCCAATTCCGTTTGATAAAAAATAATGTGCTCCTGAGTTGGAGCTGCCTCTGCACACAATTACAGAACATTCACAGTCAGATAAGGTCTCTTTCTGTCTTAATTCTCCACAAATCTGTGATTGAAATGTTACTATAATCAGCAGTGTCAATTCCTTGTGTCCATTGTGTTTATATAATTGTCTATAGTCAAAGAAGTTATTTGATTTGTGCCATGCATTGTGCACGATTCCATTTGCTCGTTCAGTTTCATCACCCCATTGCGCAGCGAATATTGAATGGCTTACAATAATACAAAATTCCCCATAATCAATAACACGTATGATACTTGAGACAACCAAATGTGGTTTTATTGAAAGGCAATTAAAGCCTATAGAAGGAAGCAAGTTAAGCAACGGGTGCCATTCCTAATGTTATTTCGCCTGTTTAATTAATCAGAATTTAGCTTTTTTACAATCACGATCTATATACTTTTATACTATACTAGGCTATATATTTTCCAAATGCTTCAGAGTTGAGATGATGAGTGTTCTGGGTGCATCCATATGGGGGGCAGCACAAAGTCCCTGCTTAATTGCAAGTGAGACTGTGTTGGTCGCGGAGCGGCGGAGTGGATGATAGAGGAGCTACTGGACCCTCTGTATCAAATATAAATGTACTCCAGGGCAACAACACGTGGCTCTTCCATGGGCCATAGTGTAAGGCAAAGATATCACAGGGCATTAATTAATGGGCAATGAATAATGGATCTCTCAACACTTTCCCTCCCATTAACGAGTAACACGAGTTAATTGATGTAGAACAGCTTCTCTCCCATTAAGTTACACAAATTATGTTTTCATTGTTTAATTTGCATTTTTAATACGTTTTAAGACTTACAGGGTTTCCATCAGTGATAGGTGACGCGTTCGGATGACATCACCGGAAAAACAACAGTTCGCACTGGCTTGCTAAGGCTTCTGGGAAATTGAGGCCCAATGCATTCCGATGGCAATGGCTGCGCTCAATGGGTGGGTCCTTTGCTCTTTGTTATTGATCAGCAGTTTGGATTATTTTTTAACACCGACAAAGGATCACACCATGTCAAGGCAGATTTTCATAAAACGGAACGGTGATGTCGGCGGGGTGGTTCTTCAAAGGTTAGTGAAAAACTAGTCAAATGGGGCTTGCAATGTTTTTATCCCACAGTCAAACTGGCACGGTGAGTGCTAAATCCACAGATTTAGTGGCTCTGATGCAAGGGCGCCAAATGCTTCCAAACACATTGGGGGGAGAAATATGGTCTAGTTGCTGTTCTGTCGTGCAATGGTGATGCGACACCAGTGAAAATAACCTAACACAGTAGAGCTAAAGCTAACAGTGCGTCACATACACAACACTGTGTGCAGATCTGCTATTTTAGGCGCATAAAGCATGCTTATCACACGCACGCACGCACGCACGCACGCACGCACGCACGCACACACGCACACACGCACACACGCACACACACACACACACACACACACACACACACACACACACACACACACACACACCCACACACCCACACGCACACGCACACGCACACGCACACGGGAAGTGATTGATGACTTGTTTGGCTGATGGTGGACGGGGCGCTTGGATAATCCCGTGTCGCTGTGTGTGTACTCTCTGGAGGATTACACTGGAAGATGCTGCTACAGACGCACACACGCACGCATGCACACATGCACACATGCACATACTGTAGCACATATACTAGTAAGACGGCCTAAAGGGCGAGGGCTGGCGCACACACACACACACACACACACAGAACTATACACCTGACACTTTTTATACACACACCTGAAGACGCATGCATGCAGTTACACACACGTGTGCATGCACGCACGTACACATATGCGTGCACACACGCACACCCTAACCCAGACAGATAAAGGCGTGATGTGTAGTGGTCTCCAAGGAGATGATTGGGATACTCGAATCAATAAACCCTGAGGAGGTTGTCTGTCTGATACCGCGCTCGCTTGCACGCAGACAGTGTACAGATTGTACTGCAGCCTTGAAGTCCAGCGGTATACATTTCTATAATAACTAACTAATCCAACTGAGACAAAACACGAAACAAAACAGTTGCAGCAAAACACAACCGTGATGGTTTAAATCAGGTAGAGTTAGACTCCTTTGTCGATCCTTCAGGGAGAAATACAGCCACCAGAGACAGCACACCAGTTAGAGTTACAGAGTGCACAGTGACATCACAATAAAGACAAATATAATAAAAGTATACAGATGTACAGTATAATCACTCACTGTACCACTGGTTCTTTAAGTGGTGTCCTTTTTGGGGGGTTCAGGGGGTCCCTTTTGGAAGGGCGCCAGCCCCTCCTATGTCCAGCTTTGAGTGTTTGTGTAAACACAAACATTGTGTAAAAACAAACATTGAAGTCGGTGCACTGAGGACGCAAATTGTGATGTATGATGATGAATGAGGATAAGAGCGCCCCTCACTTCACACGGGTGTGACTTTTAATTGCATGACCTCTTGACCCCCACCCTGCCCTCTGATAGGGTGAGGGGATAAGCGTGTCCATTGCATGTGTGCTGTAGACACCATTCATACGTTGACTATTCAAAGCTTGTATATCTGCTATTTTTGAGAAATTGTGAAAAATGTAGAATTATTGTTGAGTGGAATGTTAAGTCTTCCTGAGGGGCTTTGTGTGTTCCGCCCAGGGGGGCAGTCAGCCAGATATTTCGTGAAGCCTCATTTGAAATCGGTAGTTCATATAATGGCCTGTTGTGGCGCTGGGCTGGACCCAAAAAGCCCCATAGCTCCATAGAGGCCCATGTATTTTGGCCCAACTTCACCTAGACTGTATTACCTTAATAAACATGGTCATGAATACTTTCTTCTTCCAGTCACTAGTTTAAAGTCTCATTTCTAATGTCATAATATTCTTTTTGGAAAATTATGGTCCCATTAATTAAAAAAATGACCATAAAAAAAAACCATCGCGTATGTTCTGAGGGGCGTGGCTACCGTTACAGTCTATGATCGGGATTCCCCTCCCACTCGAGTCAAAATAAAAACCAACGGAGAAGAAGGGGGGAAGTCCCGCCTCGTTGTCTGGGCAGCCAATGGCCAGCTGGTCCAAAACGGAGCCAGCCAATGGCCAGCTGGTACCAAACGGATCTAGAAAGATGGCGATTTACAATGAAGCGATTTCAGGCTTCATTTTACGTTCATGTTAGACCCGGAGAACGCTTTGTCCATATTTTTTACAGTCTATGGTTCCGCCCAACGTCATGTATGCATGTGGCCAAGACGCCAAGTCTATGGACTTTTTATAAATAATTTTGTTCCGTATAAACTTTCAGGCCAAAGTCGATGGCAAATGATGTCACGTAATTTTGTGACGTCATATCTATCTATAATGCACCATGTCTGTAAGTACGTACGTGTGTACGTACGTGTGTACGTACGTGTGTACGGCTGTATGCACCGTTAACCCCATCGACTTCAAATTCGACACACGCGTTCCACACTCCCACAGGGAGTGCAGTGCCCGGTGTTGAGTTGGTCGGACCCACAGTTGTCCACAACCGCCACAAAAGGCCTCTGGATAGGGCCCCTGCCCAGGCTCCATATATAGAGCTGGCCTGTTCTGCATCACAACACTCCATATTTGGGCATGCCTGACACAGAACTCATAGGAATAAAGGGACACTGAGAGACAGATACAGAAATCTCCATAAATGGGCATAAAAGGGACACAGACAGATGGGTGGAATTTGTACTCTGACAACGGGTACAACGGGTACTGCATAGCCGAGTGGTGCATGGATCTCCAACTTCCATCGTTACCGATTCGGTGCTCTACAGCCGGGCGCCAGTAGTGGATCAATAAATGAAGGTGCCCCTCACTTCACACAAGTGGGATTTTTTTTGTATTGATTGACTACTTTATTAAAAGTAAAAAAAAAGTACAGAGGTATACAGTTATACAATGATGCTAAAGGAATAACACAAAGGCCATGAGGGCTTGTTTCCGTTGTGTTCCTGTGTATTCACGGCATACAATACGATACTGGGAGCAATACATTTATATTAAGAGAAACCGAAATGTATTTTGACAAGCCAGAAGACTTATATCCAGTTGTAAATTGCAGGTGGTTTTATGGCGGCTTTGAGGGAGGCTAGGCAGGAGTCACACTTTTTGGCTCCATTTCAAATGTATAGTGATGTATAGCCTCACTCTGCTATTATCACTATTTTTATTATTATTATTTTTTATGTATAGGCCTACTTCGTACTTTTGAATACTTGAGTATATCAATTACTTATAGCATATCGTCTCTGTCGGGTGGAAAACTGTTACTTAATGTTCAGGTAGCAGATCCACAAGCTTTCCAGCTTGTGGATATAGCTTACTGTTGATGTTGTGTGACACTGTAGTATGATCAAGTTAATTTACGAAAAAACACAAAAAGTAAAAGATACAGAGGTTTTCACCCGTCAGCAATGATAAACTCTGGTCTCACTCTCTCTGTATACTGTGTCCATCAATGCAACTGGTGAGGAAAGGTAGAGGAAGAGGACGGACGGACCAACAGCTGCTCAAACTAAGATGAATCCTTGCAGCGTGCATGCTAACTGAAAACACATACATTGTAATTTATGTAATATTCTATAGCGCTGAAGCATGGCCGGATCATTATCCGCACCATTACACCTAAAGATAACACGGACTGTTTGGTCCGTCCGCGCACACACTCGCCATCTGTTCTTGTGTGTGTATGTGTGTGTGTGTGTGTGTGTGTGTGTGTGCAACGATTCTTCCCCACGGAGGACAAACAATTAAGCAGTAGACGCATGTACTGTATGTCCTGTCACAGAGCTGTGTGTGTGTGTGTGTGTGTGTGTGTGCGCGTGCGTGCGTGCGTGCATTTCAATTAATAATATGAGGTGCCGTGTAAGCTCTGGCTCTTCCATTCATCATGCTATATGTGCTCGTCCCATCTGTGCACTGGCACCACCACCATCACGCACGCACGCACGCACGCACGCACGCACGCACGCACGCACGCACGCACGCACGCACGCACGCACACACAACACCACAAAACACTTAAACGCTGAAATTAGCTCATAAAAGCTGCTCCCATTCTCCTTTGCCTGCCTGCCTGCCTGCCTGCCCGCCTGCCTGCATCCCGCCTGCCTGCCTGCCTGCCCGCCTGCCTGCATCCCGCCTGCCTGCCTGCCTGCCCGCCTGCCTGCATCCCGCCTGCCTGCCTGCCTGCCTGCCTGCCTGCATTATAGACCTTCTATCCAGAAGGGCCCACCCGCCCGAACACAGGTGTGTGAGGCGCAATTAGATAGCTGTCAATGCCAATGCGCACAGTTCTTCAGAAGTACAATGCAGGTTGCAGGAGGAGATGAGATCTGTCTATAACCCACTGAGCGGATGGAGGGAGGGAAGGGTGGAGGGAGTGAGGGAGGGATGGAGGGTGAGAGGAAGAGATGGAGGGAGGGAGAGAGCTAGAGGGAGGGAGGGAGGGAGGGAGGGAGAGAGGAAGAGCTGGAGGGAGGGAGAGAGCTGGAGGGAGGGAGGGAATGAGGGAGAGAGGAAGGGCTGGAGGGAGGGAGAGAGAGAGGGAGGGAGAGTGGGATTAGATCACATGGATATCAACCATTGAACCAAGTGGGTCCCAAATAATTGGCAAAACGGGAACTGTATACAAGCAAAAAGATGGACTCGTAGTCGTAACCAAACATCTGTGATAGGAAGTAGCACAGAAGTGGTTCTATAGGCGTGCGTGACTGTCTACCTGGCACTGCATGGCATCGCGTCTCACCACCACCTAGCCATGCATGCATGCATGCATACATACATACTTAGGTATGCGGTCTAGCTTAAACTTGGACTCAGGGGGGTGGACGCCTCTGCCTTGCATAGTCCCCAGTGAATAGGCAGTTGGCCCTTCACTGGTAACCCTATTTTGGACTCATTTTAATTATATGAAGGTATTGCGGGCAGGGATTTTTACAAAAAAGCCTCCCCTTTTAAAATACATACACACACACATACATACCTACATAAATACATTTCAGAAGTTTTAGCAGTTTTTAAGGACCCACTTTTAGGCCAGTGCACCAGAGCAAACTCTTGCCTTTTTTTAAACCCTACCCATTCTAACCAAATACATACATACATACATACATACATACATACATACATACATACATACATACATACATACATACATACATACATACATGGTCGTGGTCTGCTAACCCGCAGTTGATTTGGAGCTTCAAAAATGTTGCTTGTGGAAGTTAATGAGTGGCCTTCGGGAGCTTATGGCTGCCGCCGGGCGTAAACCTCATATGTCCATAGTTAAACGTGTACATTTCACTATTTTAAATGTTTAAAAAATGAATACATGAAAGGGAACAGTTTTGGACATACAAGGTTTAAACCCGACAGCGAGCATATAGTCTTTAGTCTACTGAGACTATAGCATAGCATGCATCTCGCCATCAAATGGAAAGAAGCGGAGAGACTCCACTGTAATTGGTTCATTAGAATTGGCTGAGGCCGTTGTGTGATCTCTCACGCAGCAAATAATCCATGGGAGCGTGCGCATCATGCGCATGTGCGTGCGCACACACACACACACGCTCGGACATGAGTAAACTCACACACACACACACACACACACACACACCCGCACACATGCTAATAATTCAACCGAGCTGGGATTATTTTCTCCCTGGTTTCTTGATGAGGGAAGGCATTATTTTATAGCTCATGCATAACATTAACTTTACTTCAGTTCACACGCACGCATGCACCCACGCACGCACGCACGCATGCACGCACACACACATGCACACACACATGCACACACACACACACACACCATTAGCTTTGATGCATGTGATAGAATAGAACATATTTAAATATTTGCACACGTGTGGAGTGAATATGTCTGATTCTCGCTTAAAAAGAGAAGATTATAAAGACACATTTATTCAAGCACACTGTGCGAGGCGAGGCAATAAGGCGAGGCTTCGCTTATATCAGAGTCAAAAGATGGAGCAAAGACACTCAAGGATTCAGCTGTTCGCTCTCATAGCAGGCGCTCTAGGGGTTATTGTCGACATCCCCCGGTGAATTAATTCAATTTGGAACAGCGGTTAGCGCCAATGAAACCCTGTTAGCATTGATGTTAGCATTCAGCGGAGAACAAACGTCGTGATTAGCAAAGCGTACGTACTGCACCAGCTAACCCCCACTTACACGTCAAACATCCACCGGTAAACATCATCGCTATAACAACCCACTATCCTTATTCAGAGAGATGATAAAAGCCTGCATCTCAGTCTTTATAAGGATGGTGTTGCCAGATACTGCGAGAGAAATAAGCAACCCAGGTCTATATGAAAACAAGCCCATAAGAAATGAACCAGGCCACATGAGCACTCTAATAAAGCTATTTGAAAATACACAATCTACAATCTTACAACGGGTCACTTGTAGTTTGTAGTAAAACGAGTGTGTGCATTGCGGTATAGTTTGAGTTTGTGTGGGTGT